>NW_026014815.1:0-205425 GCF_020379485.1 Brassica napus
GGAGAATCGAGAGAGGAGAAGAACAAGAACTATTAAACATTTGTGGGGGGGGACCCAAAATAGGACAGGCTGACTCGGGGACAGGTGAGGTGATAGTGACCTCTCGCCAATCTCTCTCTTCCTTAACCTCACATGTGATCTTGCTTTGTTCCTTAGCTCCCAACGGTCACCTTCTTTATATTAAACAACTCCAGGGACTTAGGATGCTCTTACACGCGATCTCATGTCAATGCCTTACCAGTACTTGCCTTGATATCCAAGTTAGGTTAAGGGAGAGATATCCGTACACCCTTGTACGGATGCGCCACTTAACTCCTCATCAAGCATGCTTCTCTTGATCTCTACTTCTTGTTTTATGCTCTGAATGTCTTCATGTCAACACTCCCCCTCAAGCTTGACAGTGGTGAGTGTCAAGCTTGGAAAGGCATGAAGTATTCCCTCATTAAAACCTTTACTTGGAAAAACCACTTGGGATAAAAACCAAGCAAAGGAAAAAGAGTAGAACACTCCATGGTGAGGGGATCATTGACATGGAATGTTTATGAGTCCAAGCCTAGGGAGGATGGACTCACAAACTTTGTTGCTGGCTGCCTTGGTGAATATGTCAGCTAGTTGATCTTCACTTCTTGTGTAGCATGGAAGAATCACTTGCTGCTCCACTGCTTGTCTCACCTTGTGACAGTCCACTTCTATATGCTTAGTCCTCTCATGGAACACAGAGTTTGATGCAATGTGTATTGCTGCCTGATTGTCACAATGCATAGTCATTGGCGTGGAGATCTCTATGCCCAAGTCCTTTAGCAGTCCCTTGATCCATATGAGTTCACTAGTAAGCTTCCTCATAGATCGGTACTCTGCCTCAGCACTTGAGCAAGAGACCACCTTCTGCTTCTTGCTCTTCCATGTGACTAGGTTTCCTCCAATAAAGGTGCAATAGCCTGTGGTTGATCTCCTATCAACTCGATCTCCAGCCCAATCAGCATCACAATACCCAACAACTTCAGTACTCTTGTTGCACGCCATCCACACTCCTTGACCTGGCGCCTCTCTTAAGTATCTCAAGATCCTTTCCACCATGTTCCAATGATGTACCTTAGGAGCTTGCATATGTTGGCTCACTTGGTTCACAGCAAAACACACATCCGGCCTTGTGATAGTAAGATAGATAAGCTTCCCAACCATTCTTCTATACCTCTTGACATCCTCAAAGGGAGTTGCATCAAACTCCCCCTCACGCATAACCTTGTAGCCTTCTTCTAGTGGTGTCTTGGCCACTCTTCCTCCAAGGTCTCCTGCCTCCTTTATAATGTCCAAAGTATACTTTCTTTGGGACAGAAACAATCCTTCCTTTGTTCTGCACATCTCAATGCCGAGGAAGTACTTCAGCTCTCCTAGATCCTTGATGTCAAATGCAGTCTTGAGGAATGTCTTGGTTGAGTTGATTCCCTCCTTGTTACTACCAGTGATGATAATATCATCCACATAGACTAGGATTACCACAATCCCTTGCTTGCTTGTGAGAGTAAAGAGTGTATGATCAGCTTGAGACTTCACAAAGCCTCTTCCATTCAGTGTAGTACTTAGCTTGTGGTACCAGGCTCTTGGTGATTGCTTTAAGCCATAGATAGCCTTTCTGAGTCTAAGAACATTCCCTGGTTTCACCATCTCTTCCATTCCGGGAGGTGGCCTCATGTATACTTCATCTTCTAGTTCACCTTGCAAGAAAGCGTTCTTCACATCCATTTGCCAAAGATCCCACTCTAGGTTCACTGCTAGTGAGAGGACTATCCGGATTGTATGAAGCTTGGCCACTGGTGCAAAGGTGTCTAGATAGTCTTCTCCATACACTTGTGTGTATCCCCTTGCCACCAGCCTGGTCTTCTTTCTTTCTGGTTTCCCATTTGCAAGATACTTGATGGTGTGTATGAGTCTACTGGTCACGGCTTTCTTCCCTCTTGGAAGCTCTGTCTCATACCAGGTGTTGTTTCTTTCCATAGCTCCCATTTCATCATTCACTGATTCCCTCCATTCATCATTGTCCATAGCTTCTGCATATGTTCTTGGTATCCATTCCTGATCCAATGAACCCACAAAGGCTTGATGTTCTTCTGGATAGTAAGCAAGGGAGCACACGGCACTGGGTGGATGAGCTACTGCCTCTGCGTTGAAGTATACTCTAGTGTTGTTCCAGTTTGAAACCGGTTTCCTCTGTCTTGTGCTTCTCCTAAGCTGCTGCACCTCTTGTACATCTTCTTGTCCACTTGATTCGACTCCTCCAGAGTTCACATCAGTGGTTTGGTCAGCCTCTTGCTGCATCTGCTCATCCGGATCATGAACATTAGGATCATTGCTCTCAGCCTCATGATCATTGTTGTTCCCCCATTCAGGATCAGGATGAGGATGTGGGGTTGTGGTAGAATCTTGTGGAGCTCTCACTGTCTTCGGAACAGCTCCAGTCTCCTGAGTGCCAGCAGATGGAAACAAACTGATTCCCAAGTTCTGCATAAGCCGCCTTAGTGTGTCTGCTCTGTCCGAGGAAGGTTGAGAGAGATCTTTGAGCTCATCCCAACTTTTCTTCTCAAAGTATCCTCTGGATTCCACAAACTTCACATCTCTGGAGACTAAGACCTTCCTGGCCTCTGGAACATAGCATTTATACCCCTTTTGGGTAGTGGAATAGCCAAGAAAAACTGCCTTGGTGCTCCGTGGCTCAAGCTTGTTTCTCTGTCCATCTGGCTGCAAGACATAACACAAGCAACCAAATACACGTAAATGATCAATAGAGGGTTTTCTTTTGTTCAGTACCTCATATGGTGTGAGGTCACCAAGGATTCTGGTTGGAGTGCGGTTGATCAGATAACATGCTGTCATGACTGCATCACTCCAGAACCGCTTAGGAACATTGGTCTGAAACATCATGGATCTGGCCACGCCCATAAGGTGCCGGTTTTTCCTCTCAGCCACTCCATTCTGTTGGGGTGTATATGGACAGCTCGTTTGATGAAGTATTCCATGCTTGGCTAGGTAATTTTTGAAACCATGACTTGTGTATTCCCCCCCATTGTCTGACCTGAACACTTTGATCTTAACATTGAATTGATTAGTTATGTAAGTTTGGAAATTAATGAAAGCATCTAGCACTCTATCTTTAGTTGGAATCATAGTCAGCCAAGTATATTTTGATTTCTGATCTATAAATGTGACAAAATACTTATGATTCTCCCTAGATATGCATGGTGCAGTCCAAACATCAGAGTGTATAAGATCAAAGCAATTTTCATAGATTGTAGATGACTTAGGGAAAACGGTCTTGCAATGTTTACCAAGGATACAAGCTTCACAGCCATCATTTTTAAAAGAAATATCAGGTAACAACAAGTTCAGTGCACGGGAATGAGGATGGCCTAGCCTAGCATGCCACAATACATCATGATCTAAGACAGGAATTGAACTAAAAGCTGAAGATAAATAAGAAGGAGTCTTGGCGTCTTCAAGAAGGTAGAGATCTCCCTTTGTCACACCTTTGCCAATCAACTTAAGAGTCTCAATATCCTGAAACACAACTTCATTAGGACTAAATATGACATTACAATTTAGATCAGTAGTAGCCCTTTTTACAGAAAGAAGGTTAGAGGCAAAAGTAGGCATATAGAAAGCTTTAGAGTCTTTATCAAACAGCTTAAGTGTTCCTACTCCCTTAATTGGAATTTTATCACCATTAGCTATCATCACATTGCCTATCACAGGTTCTATGTTACTAATCAAGTTAACATCACTTATCATATGGTGAGAGGCGCCTGAGTCTATAACTAAAGGCTTAACTCTCTCAGTTTGGTGAGCTACTTGATAAGAAGTAAAGAGACCTCTAGGCGTGTGATAAGTAGCATTAAGAGAAGTTCCAAGGGTGTTACCGGACTCCTTAAGAGCTTTGATGAGAGCCTCAATGTCAGACTTCTTGATGGTATCATCATGGCCCTGCTTCTTCTCCTCAACAGCTTGAGAGCGGTTGGATGTTTCTCCAATGTCACCCGAGTAGTTGGCCCTTCCTTCAGTTCTGAATTTGGCCGGTTTGAGATGTGGGTGAAGGATCCAGCACTTGTCCTTCCCATGACCCTTCTTCTTGCAGTGGTCACACACCCACACCTTCCTATCCTCAGGCTTATAGTATCCTTTGTTGGCTACTCCGGCAGGTTTGTTCTCGGCTCCTTCAGCTTGATTGGCCATCACCATCTCTCCCTTTCTCTTAAAGAGACCCACTGAGCCGTGCTCCTTTTGGATCTCCGCACACACTTCATCAAGGGAGGGAAGCTCCTTGTTCCTCAGTATGTGCCTGATTAGGTCATCATACCCTGGGTTAAGGGTAAGTAGTAAGGCAAAGACCTTATCCTGCTCTCTCCTCTCATGGAGAACATCTGGGTCGACAGTGGCTGGCCTGAGCATCTCTAGCTCGGCCCATAGGGACCGGAACTTCCCAAAGTGAGCATCAAAGTCTGTGTCCTCTTGACTGAGAGAGTTGATGGCTCCTTTCACTTCATACACCTTGCTTATGTTGGATTTATTAGCATATACCTTCTTAAGAGTGTCCCACAACTCTTTGGAGGTCTCACAAAAGGCATAAGCCTCTTGGAGAGAAGGAGCGAGGCTATTCTGGATGATAGACAACACCATGAGGTCCTCCTGACCTTTCTTCTTCTCCCCAGCATCCGCAATCACCACCTCTTTGCCATCCTCTCCTAGGACAGTCTTCTTGGTGGGGCGGCCTTCTTCAACAACTTCCCAAAGACCTCTGCCTCCGAGAGCTGTTTTGGCAAGTCTTGCCCATGTCAGGTAGTTAGGACCCTTGAGTGTGACTGGTATCATCACCATCTTTGTGTTCTCAGAGGTATCCATCAAGAGAGAAAAGAAAAGAAAAGGTTTCGGATGGTTTTTGCTATTTTTGGCAAATTCTGGAAACAAAGAATCAAGAACAAGATGAACTTTGCCAAAAATAGAATTTAGAACTCAGAGAATTTGCGGAAGAAAGAAAAAGGTTTAGGTCTCAAGAGTAAGGTTGCTCTGATACCATGAAAGAATATGAGATTTGTTTAAGTCATTATGAGAATTATGAAGAAGGTGAAGAGAATCGAGAGAGAGAGAGAGAGAGAGAATCGCATAAGACTAAAGAGAAGAGGAACTCATTTCCTTGATTCATTTTGTGTCTGGTTACATCCTTAATATAGACTACAAGTTGCTATACTAAGACAAACAAGAAACTATAAACAATGTAGACAAATAGGACAAGCTGAGCTCGGACAGGTGAGGTGATAGTGACCTCTCGCCAATCTCTCTCTTCCTTAACCTCACATGTGATCTTGCTTTGTTCCTTAGCTCCCAACGGTCACCTTCTTTATATTAAACAACTCCAGGGACTTAGGATGCTCTTACACGCGATCTCATGTCAATGCCTTACCAGTACTTGCCTTGATATCCAAGCTAGGTTAAGGGAGAGATATCCGTACACCCTTGTACGGATGCGCCACTTAACTCCTCATCAAGCATGCTTCTCTTGATCTCTACTTCTTGTTTATACTCTGAATGTCTTCTGTCAACAAGTGATTCATCCTGGTTTGATTGGAACGACGAAGAAGCTGTCCTATTCCCAAACTGGGAAACTGGAATCACCTGATTTGAAAGTGGGATAACTTCTTCATCCCAACTCCTATGAGATTTATTCAACTTCCTGGTGTTTCTCCACCACTTTATGTATCAAATCAAGCTTCTTACAAAGTGATTCATCCTGGTTTGATTGGAACGACGAAGAAGCTGTCCTATTCCCAAACTGGGAAACTGGAATCACCTGATTTGAAAGTGGGATAACTTCTTCATCCCAACTCCTATGAGATTTATTCAACTTCCTGGTGATTCTCCAACACTTTATGTATCCAAATCAAGCTTCTTACAAAGTGATTCATCCTGGTTTGATTGGAACGACGAAGAAGCTGTCCTATTCCCAAACTGGGAAACTGGAATCACCTGATTAGAAAGTGGGATAACTTCTTCATCCCAACTCCTATGAGATTTATTCAACTTCCTGGTGATTCTCCAACACTTTATGTATCCAAATCAAGCTTCTTACAAAGTGATTCATCCTGGTTTGATTGGAACGACGAAGAAGCTGTCCTATTCCCAAACTGGGAAACTGGAATCACCTGATTTGAAAGTGGGATAACTTCTTCATCCCAACTCCTATGAGATTTATTCAACTTCCTGGTGTTTCTCCACCACTTTATGTATCAAATCAAGCTTCTTACAAAGTGATTCATCCTGGTTTGATTGGAACGACGAAGAAGCTGTCCTATTCCCAAACTGGGAAACTGGAATCACCTGATTTGAAAGTGGGATAACTTCTTCATCCCAACTCCTATGAGATTTATTCAACTTCCTGGTGTTTCTCCAACACTTTATGTATCCAAATCAAGCTTCTTACAAAGTGATTCATCCTGGTTTGATTGGAACGACGAAGAAGCTGTCCTATTCCCAAACTGGGAAACTGGAATCACCTGATTTGAAAGTGGGATAACTTCTTCATCCCAACTCCTATGAGATTTATTCAACTTCCTGGTGTTTCTCCACCATTTTATGTATCCAAATCAAGCTTCTTACAAAGTGATTCATCCTGGTTTGATTGGAACGACGAAGAAGCTGTCCTATTCCCAAACTGGGAAACTGGAATCACCTGATTTGAAAGTGGGATAACTTCTTCATCCCAACTCCTATGAGATTTATTCAACTTCCTGGTGTTTCTCCAACCCTTTATGTATCCAAATCAAGCTTCTTACAAAGTGATTCATCCTGGTTTGATTGGAACGACGAAGAAGCTGTCCTATTCCCAAACTGGGAAACTGGAATCACCTGATTAGAAAGTGGGATAACTTCTTCATCCCAACTCCTATGAGATTTATTCAACTTCCTGGTGATTCTCCAACACTTTATGTATCCAAATCAAGCTTCTTACAAAGTGATTCATCCTGGTTTGATTGGAACGACGAAGAAGCTGTCCTATTCCCAAACTGGGAAACTGGAATCACCTGATTAGAAAGTGGGATAACTTCTTCATCCCAACTCCTATGAGATTTATTCAACTTCCTGGTGTTTCTCCACCATTTTATGTATCCAAATCAAGCTTCTTACAAAGTGATTCATCCTGGTTTGATTGGAACGACGAAGAAGCTGTCCTATTCCCAAACTGGGAAACTGGAATCACCTGATTAGAAAGTGGGATAACTTCTTCATCCCAACTCCTATGAGATTTATTCAACTTCCTGGTGATTCTCCAACACTTTATGTATCCAAATCAAGCTTCTTACAAAGTGATTCATCCTGGTTTGATTGGAACGACGAAGAAGCTGTCCTATTCCCAAACTGGGAAACTGGAATCACCTGATTAGAAAGTGGGATAACTTCTTCATCCCAACTCCTATGAGATTTATTCAACTTCCTGGTGATTCTCCCCACTTTATGTATCCAAATCAAGCTTCTTACAAAGTGATTCATCCTGGTTTGATTGGAACGACGAAGAAGCTGTCCTATTCCCAAACTGGGAAACTGGAATCACCTGATTTGAAAGTGGGATAACTTCTTCATCCCAACTCCTATGAGATTTATTCAACTTCCTGGTGATTTCTCCAACCCTTTATGTATCCAAATCAAGCTTCTTACAAAGTGATTCATCCTGGTTTGATTGGAACGACGAAGAAGCTGTCCTATTCCCAAACTGGGAAACTGGAATCACCTGATTAGAAAGTGGGATAACTTCTTCATCCCAACTCCTATGAGATTTATTCAACTTCCTGGTGATTCTCCACCACACTTTATGTATCCAAATCAAGCTTCTTACAAAGTGATTCATCCTGGTTTGATTGGAACGACGAAGAAGCTGTCCTATTCCCAAACTGGGAAACTGGAATCACCTGATTAGAAAGTGGGATAACTTCTTCATCCCAACTCCTATGAGATTTATTCAACTTCCTGGTGATTCTCCAACACTTTATGTATCCAAATCAAGCTTCTTACAAAGTGATTCATCCTGGTTTGATTGGAACGACGAAAGCTGTCCTATTCCCAAACTGGGAAACTGGAATCACCTGATTAGAAAGTGGGATAACTTCTTCATCCCAACTCCTATGAGATTTATTCAACTTCCTGGTGTTTCTCCCCATTTTATGTATCCAAATCATGCTTCTTACAAAGTGATTCATCCTGGTTTGATTGGAACGATGAAGAAGCTGTCCTATTCCAAAACTGGGAAACTGGAATCACCTGATTAGAAAGTGGGATAACTTCTTCATCCCAACTCCTATGAGATTTATTCAACTTCCTGGTGATTCTCCACCTTTTATGTATCCAAATCAAGCTTCTTACAAAGTGATTCATCCTGGTTTGATTGGAACGACGAAGAAGCTGTCCTATTCCCAAACTGGGAAACTGGAATCACCTGATTTGAAAGTGGGATAACTTCTTCATCCCAACTCCTATGAGATTTATTCAACTTCCTGGTGTTCTCCAACCCTTTATGTATCCAAATCAAGCTTCTTACAAAGTGATTCATCCTGGTTTGATTGGAACGACGAAGAAGCTGTCCTATTCCCAAACTGGGAAACTGGAATCACCTGATTAGAAAGTGGGATAACTTCTTCATCCCAACTCCTATGAGATTTATTCAACTTCCTGGTGATTCTCCAACACTTTATGTATCCAAATCAAGCTTCTTACAAAGTGATTCATCCTGGTTTGATTGGAACGACGAAGAAGCTGTCCTATTCCCAAACTGGGAAACTGGAATCACCTGATTAGAAAGTGGGATAACTTCTTCATCCCAACTCCTATGAGATTTATTCAACTTCCTGGTGATTCTCCAACACTTTATGTATCCAAATCAAGCTTCTTACAAAGTGATTCATCCTGGTTTGATTGGAACGACGAAGAAGCTGTCCTATTCCCAAACTGGGAAACTGGAATCACCTGATTAGAAAGTGGGATAACTTCTTCATCCCAACTCCTATGAGATTTATTCAACTTCCTGGTGATTTCTCCAACACTTTATGTATCCAAATCAAGCTTCTTACAAAGTGATTCATCCTGGTTTGATTGGAACGACGAAGAAGCTGTCCTATTCCCAAACTGGGAAACTGGAATCACCTGATTAGAAAGTGGGATAACTTCTTCATCCCAACTCCTATGAGATTTATTCAACTTCCTGGTGATTCTCCAACACTTTATGTATCCAAATCAAGCTTCTTACAAAGTGATTCATCCTGGTTTGATTGGAACGACGAAGAAGCTGTCCTATTCCCAAACTGGGAAACTGGAATCACCTGATTAGAAAGTGGGATAACTTCTTCATCCCAACTCCTATGAGATTTATTCAACTTCCTGGTGATTCTCCAACACTTTATGTATCCAAATCAAGCTTCTTACAAAGTGATTCATCCTGGTTTGATTGGAACGACGAAGAAGCTGTCCTATTCCCAAACTGGGAAACTGGAATCACCTGATTAGAAAGTGGGATAACTTCTTCATCCCAACTCCTATGAGATTTATTCAACTTCCTGGTGTTTCTCCACCACTTTATGTATCCAAATCAAGCTTCTTACAAAGTGATTCATCCTGGTTTGATTGGAACGACGAAGAAGCTGTCCTATTCCCAAACTGGGAAACTGGAATCACCTGATTAGAAAGTGGGATAACTTCTTCATCCCAACTCCTATGAGATTTATTCAACTTCCTGGTGTTTCTCCACCATTTTATGTATCCAAATCAAGCTTCTTACAAAGTGATTCATCCTGGTTTGATTGGAACGACGAAGAAGCTGTCCTATTCCCAAACTGGGAAACTGGAATCACCTGATTGAAAGTGGGATAACTTCTTCATCCCAACTCCTATGAGATTTATTCAACTTCCTGGTGTTTCTCCAACCTTTATGTATCCAAATCAAGCTTCTTACAAAGTGATTCATCCTGGTTTGATTGGAACGACGAAGAAGCTGTCCTATTCCCAAACTGGGAAACTGGAATCACCTGATTAGAAAGTGGGATAACTTCTTCATCCCAACTCCTATGAGATTTATTCAACTTCCTGGTGATTCTCCAACACTTTATGTATCCAAATCAAGCTTCTTACAAAGTGATTCATCCTGGTTTGATTGGAACGACGAAGAAGCTGTCCTATTCCCAAACTGGGAAACTGGAATCACCTGATTAGAAAGTGGGATAACTTCTTCATCCCAACTCCTATGAGATTTATTCAACTTCCTGGTGATTCTCCAACACTTTATGTATCCAAATCAAGCTTCTTACAAAGTGATTCATCCTGGTTTGATTGGAACGACGAAGAAGCTGTCCTATTCCCAAACTGGGAAACTGGAATCACCTGATTAGAAAGTGGGATAACTTCTTCATCCCAACTCCTATGAGATTTATTCAACTTCCTGGTGTTTCTCCAACACTTTATGTATCCAAATCAAGCTTCTTACAAAGTGATTCATCCTGGTTTGATTGGAACGACGAAGAAGCTGTCCTATTCCCAAACTGGGAAACTGGAATCACCTGATTAGAAAGTGGGATAACTTCTTCATCCCAACTCCTATGAGATTTATTCAACTTCCTGGTGTTTCTCCACCATTTTATGTATCCAAATCAAGCTTCTTACAAAGTGATTCATCCTGGTTTGATTGGAACGACGAAGAAGCTGTCCTATTCCCAAACTGGGAAACTGGAATCACCTGATTTGAAAGTGGGATAACTTCTTCATCCCAACTCCTATGAGATTTATTCAACTTCCTGGTGTTTCTCCAACACTTTATGTATCCAAATCAAGCTTCTTACAAAGTGATTCATCCTGGTTTGATTGGAACGACGAAGAAGCTGTCCTATTCCCAAACTGGGAAACTGGAATCACCTGATTAGAAAGTGGGATAACTTCTTCATCCCAACTCCTATGAGATTTATTCAACTTCCTGGTGATTCTCCAACACTTTATGTATCCAAATCAAGCTTCTTACAAAGTGATTCATCCTGGTTTGATTGGAACGACGAAGAAGCTGTCCTATTCCCAAACTGGGAAACTGGAATCACCTGATTAGAAAGTGGGATAACTTCTTCATCCCAACTCCTATGAGATTTATTCAACTTCCTGGTGATTCTCCAACACTTTATGTATCCAAATCAAGCTTCTTACAAAGTGATTCATCCTGGTTTGATTGGAACGACGAAGAAGCTGTCCTATTCCCAAACTGGGAAACTGGAATCACCTGATTAGAAAGTGGGATAACTTCTTCATCCCAACTCCTATGAGATTTATTCAACTTCCTGGTGTTTCTCCACCACTTTATGTATCCAAATCAAGCTTCTTACAAAGTGATTCATCCTGGTTTGATTGGAACGACGAAGAAGCTGTCCTATTCCCAAACTGGGAAACTGGAATCACCTGATTTGAAAGTGGGATAACTTCTTCATCCCAACTCCTATGAGATTTATTCAACTTCCTGGTGTTTCTCCAACCCTTTATGTATCCAAATCAAGCTTCTTACAAAGTGATTCATCCTGGTTTGATTGGAACGACGAAGAAGCTGTCCTATTCCCAAACTGGGAAACTGGAATCACCTGATTAGAAAGTGGGATAACTTCTTCATCCCAACTCCTATGAGATTTATTCAACTTCCTGGTGATTCTCCAACACTTTATGTATCCAAATCAAGCTTCTTACAAAGTGATTCATCCTGGTTTGATTGGAACGACGAAGAAGCTGTCCTATTCCCAAACTGGGAAACTGGAATCACCTGATTAGAAAGTGGGATAACTTCTTCATCCCAACTCCTATGAGATTTATTCAACTTCCTGGTGTTTCTCCACCACTTTATGTATCCAAATCAAGCTTCTTACAAAGTGATTCATCCTGGTTTGATTGGAACGACGAAGAAGCTGTCCTATTCCCAAACTGGGAAACTGGAATCACCTGATTTGAAAGTGGGATAACTTCTTCATCCCAACTCCTATGAGATTTATTCAACTTCCTGGTGATTCTCCAACACTTTATGTATCCAAATCAAGCTTCTTACAAAGTGATTCATCCTGGTTTGATTGGAACGACGAAGAAGCTGTCCTATTCCCAAACTGGGAAACTGGAATCACCTGATTAGAAAGTGGGATAACTTCTTCATCCCAACTCCTATGAGATTTATTCAACTTCCTGGTGATTCTCCAACACTTTATGTATCCAAATCAAGCTTCTTACAAAGTGATTCATCCTGGTTTGATTGGAACGACGAAGAAGCTGTCCTATTCCCAAACTGGGAAACTGGAATCACCTGATTTGAAAGTGGGATAACTTCTTCATCCCAACTCCTATGAGATTTATTCAACTTCCTGGTGATTCTCCAACACTTTATGTATCCAAATCAAGCTTCTTACAAAGTGATTCATCCTGGTTTGATTGGAACGACGAAGAAGCTGTCCTATTCCCAAACTGGGAAACTGGAATCACCTGATTAGAAAGTGGGATAACTTCTTCATCCCAACTCCTATGAGATTTATTCAACTTCCTGGTGTTTCTCCACCATTTTATGTATCCAAATCAAGCTTCTTACAAAGTGATTCATCCTGGTTTGATTGGAACGACGAAGAAGCTGTCCTATTCCCAAACTGGGAAACTGGAATCACCTGATTTGAAAGTGGGATAACTTCTTCATCCCAACTCCTATGAGATTTATTCAACTTCCTGGTGATTCTCCAACACTTTATGTATCCAAATCAAGCTTCTTACAAAGTGATTCATCCTGGTTTGATTGGAACGACGAAGAAGCTGTCCTATTCCCAAACTGGGAAACTGGAATCACCTGATTAGAAAGTGGGATAACTTCTTCATCCCAACTCCTATGAGATTTATTCAACTTCCTGGTGTTTCTCCACCATTTTATGTATCCAAATCAAGCTTCTTACAAAGTGATTCATCCTGGTTTGATTGGAACGACGAAGAAGCTGTCCTATTCCCAAACTGGGAAACTGGAATCACCTGATTAGAAAGTGGGATAACTTCTTCATCCCAACTCCTATGAGATTTATTCAACTTCCTGGTGATTCTCCAACACTTTATGTATCCAAATCAAGCTTCTTACAAAGTGATTCATCCTGGTTTGATTGGAACGACGAAGAAGCTGTCCTATTCCCAAACTGGGAAACTGGAATCACCTGATTAGAAAGTGGGATAACTTCTTCATCCCAACTCCTATGAGATTTATTCAACTTCCTGGTGTTTCTCCACCATTTTATGTATCAAAATCAAGCTTCTTACAAAGTGATTCATCCTGGTTTGATTGGAACGACGAAGAAGCTGTCCTATTCCCAAACTGGGAAACTGGAATCACCTGATTTGAAAGTGGGATAACTTCTTCATCCCAACTCCTATGAGATTTATTCAACTTTGTTGAATTGAGCTGAGTATAAGAAGAAGAGATGAGGGGTTGAAGGGATAAAGAGATAAGGAAGTGTAGAGTTGAGGAATGGAGAGCATGGAGAGTTTGGGAGAGTTTGGTACGGATGGACCGTACAGGCCGTACAGGCCGTACCGGCCGTACACATTGTATCGACCAAACTCGACCAAAGGTAAAAGAAACTTACCCGAGTAACTCGGTTGAAGGGAAGAAGCTTTACCCAAAGCTTAGGATGAGTTGTGACCGTTAAGGGAAAGGAAGAAGCTGGGCGTGACAGTCTGGCACAGCTGGAAAGGCAAAAGGGATCTTATCCAAGATACTAGATGCCTTACACATGTGAAGAACCTCATTGGATCAATTCAAAAGAAGCGCTCCACTCTCTTTGACTCCACATGCTTTAGCTTATCCTCTTGTGTTGTAAAACCCTAATCTCGACACTATATATTTGTAACTCAGTCTCATTAATAAGATTAAGCAAGTTATGAAGTCTCTCTTAGTCTCTCTTTAGTTCTTAATCTCATTTCATACTTTAATCTTCTCTAAATCTCTTCTAATCTTTCCTAAATACTCAGACCACTCTAAACATCACTAAAAGTGATATGGTATCAGAGCCAGGTTCGTGAGAGCCTGAGGTCGTGTGAGATTCTTTGAAGCCTCAAGGTTGAAGCTTTGAAGAAACTCTTGTGTTCTTGTGTGTTTGAGAGTTTCTGGGTACGTTTCAAGTTCAAGACTGATTGTGGTGTATCATCTGAAGCTGTGTGGGTTGAAGATCGAGGCTGTGAAGGGTTCTACAAGTCATTCAACTCAAGATAAAGTTTCTGAAGCTTAGAGAGTTCATCATTCAACATGGAGAGTGGGATGAACATGAACATGAAGGTAGCTGTGGTCTTCAAGGGAACCAACTACTTGGTGTGGTCTCGGATGGTGAGAACCACGGTGGGAAGCAAGGGGTTGTGGAAGCACATCACCCCCGGAGAAGCTCCAAAACTCATCACTCAAGGAGAGGATGATGGTGAGGCTGCAAGCAAGGCGGAAGAGAAGTGGCATCAAGAGGACATGCTGGTGATGTCTGTGCTTCATGCGTCACTTGAGCCGGCCATTCTGGATGCATACAGCTACTGTGAGTCTGCTAAGGAGCTGTGGGATACTTTGAAGAAGGTGTACGGCAACACGTCAAACCTAAGCCGAGTGTTTGAAGTGAAGCAAGCCATCAACAACCTTGTACAAGAAGACATGGAGTTCACCAAGCATCTAGGGAGATTCAGGAGTCTCTGGTCCGAGATGGAGATGCTCAGGCCAAGCACAACGGATGCTGATGAGCTTAACAAGAGGAGAGAGCAAGACAAGGTCTTTGGGCTACTCCTCACGCTGAACCCGGCTTACAACGGTCTCATCCAGCACCTGCTTAGAGAAGACACTCTACCTGATCTTGAGGATGTGTGTGCGCGGATTCAGAAGGAGCAAGGCTCCATTGGGTTGTTTGCAAAGAAAGGAGACCTGTCCCTTGCAAGCCAAGCAACTCAAGAGGAAGGTAGTGAAGCTCCACAAGCAAACAAGGCTGCGGCTGCGCATGGGAAGTTTGAGGAGAGGAGGTTCAATGGGAGTTGTGATCACTGCAAGAAGCATGGCCACAAGAAGAGCCAATGCTGGATACTCCATCCTCACCTCAAGCCGGCTAAGTTCATGAAGGACCGTGAGGCAAGGGCTAATGTCTCGGATGGAACAAGTGGAGCTGGTACAAGCAAAGGAAAGGAGATAGATGGGCGTGAGGCAGGTGATGGAAAGTCTCTTGTAGCCTACACTGGAGCATCAAGCAACCGTGGGAACAATGATCAAGAGTATCTAAGGAGATCCGACCTTGATGCTCTCATCAAGATGTTCAAGGAGAATGGTAACATCTTTGGGTATTCCTTTGGTGCTAGGGTGGTAGAGAACTATGAGAATCTAACTAGAACTGATAGGATGCATGAGAGCTTGATAGAAATGGTAAATCAATCTAGGACTGCAAACTTTGCTAGAAATGATCATGCATTCAAACCATCTAGTATCCTTGCGCATATTGCTAGTTCTCATGACATTAAGCCATTAGTGATTGATTCAGGTGCATCTCATCATATGATAAGTGACACTAGCTTAATTAAAAACATTGTGCCAATGAATGGAAATGTACTGATTGCTAATGGAGATAAGATTCCTATTAGAGGAATAGGAAGTCTTAAACTATTTGATAAGGAAACTAAAGCTTTTTATATGCCTGAATTTACATCAAACTTGTTATCTGTTAAGAAATGTGCTACTGATTTGCAATGCAATGTTATATTCAGTCCTAATGATGTGAAGTTTCAGGATATTAAAAGCAGCAAGATGATTGGAAAGGGAGTGACTAAAGGAGAGCTATATTTACTTGAAGATCTCACTCCTGTTTCTAGATATAGCTGCTCGTTTACTTCTGTTTCTAGTTCTAGTTTAAGTAAAAATGCATTGTGGCATGCTAGATTAGGACACCCTCATAATAAGGCTTTAAAACTGATGTTGCCAGGTGTTTCCTTTGAGAATAATGATTGTGAAGCTTGCATTTTAGGCAAGCATTGTAGAACTGTCTTTAACAAGTCTACTACTGTTTATGAAAAGTGTTTTGATCTTATTCATTCTGATGTTTGGACTGCACCCTGCCTATCTAGAGAAAATCATAAGTATTATGTAACTTTCATTGATGAAAAATCCAAATACACCTGGTTAACCTTAATTCCAACCAAAGATAGGGTACTTGATGCATTTAAAAATTTTCAATCCTATGTGACTAACCATTACAATGCCAAGATAAAGATTTTCAGGTCAGATAATGGAGGAGAGTACACGGGACAAGCATTCAAGCTACACCTAGCTCAGCATGGAATCCTTCATCAGACAAGCTGTCCCTATACACCACAACAGAATGGTGTGGCTGAGAGGAAGAACAGGCATTTGATGGAAGTAGCCAGGTCCATGATGTTTCAATCCAATGTGCCTAAGAAGTTTTGGAGTGATGCTGTTGCTACGGCATGTTATCTCATCAACAGGACACCAACTCTGATCCTTCAAGGACAATCACCATTTGAGGTACTGAATCAGTACAAGCCTTCTCTCGAGCATATGAAGGTCTTTGGGTGTTTGTGTTTTGTGATGGTGCCTGGAGAGATAAGAAACAAGCTAGAAGCTAAGAGTTCAAAGGCAATGTTCATTGGATACTCATCAAGTCAGAAAGGATACAAGTGCTATGATCCTAACACAAGGAGAGTGTTAGTATCTAGAGAAGTGAAGTTTGTTGAAGAGAAAGGATATTATGAGGAACAGATTCAAGAAGACTTGAAGGATCTTACCTCTGATAGAGCTGAAACCTTGAGGATTATCCTAGAAGGCCTTGGAATCAACATGAATCAAGGACATCAAGGGGGGAGAAGCACTACCCCAGTCCCGGATCATCAGACTTCCAACCTTGAGCATGAGGGGGGGAATGAAACAAGAACTCCAAACCATGAAGAAACAAGTAGAGAAGAGAGTTCTGGCTCTCATGATCAAGCTGTGGAATCAAATGATCAAGAAGAAGGAGCTGAAGAGAGTCAGCTAAGGGAAGAAGGAGCTGAAGCAAGTCAGCTAGGAGAAGAAAGATCTGAAACAAGTGTGCAGCCACAAGAAGAAGAACAAGAGATGGCGCAAGAAGGGCCAGTATTGAGAAGAAGTACAAGGCTGAGAAAGGATCCTTCCAGTTGGGTAAACACAAGAGTGTACTACAATGCCCAAGCTGTGAAGCATCCTACTCAGGCCGTGTGTTCTTTTGCTCAATATCCAGAAGCACATTGTGCATTCATGGTAAACTTGGATGAAAATCACATTCCAAGAAGCTATGAAGAGGCAATGGAGGATAAGGAATGGAAGGAATCAGTAGGAGCTGAGGCAGGAGCTATGATAAAGAATGATACATGGTATGAGAGTGAACTACCAAAAGGGAAGAAAGCTGTGTCTAGTAGATGGATCTTTACAATCAAGTACAAGGCTGATGGGTCGATTGAGAGGAAGAAGACTAGACTAGTAGCAAGAGGGTTCACTCAGACATATGGAGAGGACTACATTGAGACATTTGCACCAGTAGCCAAGCTACACACCATTAGGATTGTTTTAAGCTTGGCTGTGAACCTAGGATGGGGATTGTGGCAAATGGATGTAAAGAATGCATTTCTACAAGGAGAGCTTGAGGATGAAGTCTATATGTATCCTCCACCAGGTCTGGAACATCTAGTGAAGAGAGGGAATGTACTGAGGCTAAAGAAAGCCATTTATGGGTTGAAGCAATCACCAAGAGCTTGGTATAACAAGTTGAGCACAACTCTGAATGGCCGAGGCTTCAAGAAGTCAGAATTGGATCACACTCTCTTTACACTCACTACACCCTCAGGTATGGTTGCTCTCCTTGTGTATGTGGATGATATCATTATCACTGGGAGTGATAAGGAAGGTATCAAAGCAACCAAGGAATTCCTAAAGTCTATGTTTGAAATCAAAGACTTGGGAGAAATGAAATACTTCCTTGGAATTGAGATTTGTAGATCCAAGGAAGGATTGTTCATGTCCCAAAGGAAGTATACACTTGATCTTTTGAAAGGTGCAGGTGCTTATGGAGGCAAGACAGCAAGGATGCCAATGGAGGATGGCTACAAAGTACCAAGAGAGGGGGAGATTGAAGACAGCAAGCCATTTCATGATCCTAAACTCTATAGAACACTTGTTGGCAAATTGATTTACCTTACCATTACAAGGCCTGATATATGTTTTGCTGTGAATCAGGTGAGCCAACACATGCAGCTTCCCAAGGAACATCACTGGCGCATGGTGGAGAGGCTGTTGATGTATCTGAATGGCTCGCCGGATCAAGGAGTATGGATGGGGTGCAATGGAAGCACAGAAGTGGTGGGCTATTGTGATGCTGATTGGGCAGGAGATAGAGCTGACAGGAGATCAACCACAGGCTATTGCACATTCATTGGAGGCAACTTGGTGACTTGGAAGAGCAAGAAGCAGAAGGTGGTGTCATGTTCAAGTGCAGAAGCTGAGTATAGAGCTATGCTGAAGCTCACAAACGAGTTGGTGTGGATCAAAGGCATCTTGAAGCACTTGGAGATTGATCAAGCCACTCCAATGACAATGCATTGTGACAATCAAGCTGCCATTCACATTGCATCCAACTCGGTGTTCCATGAGAGAACCAAGCACATTGAGGTTGATTGCCACAAGGTGAGACAGATGATTGTGCTTGGAGTGATCTTACCTTGCTATACGAGGAGTGAAGATCAGTTGGCTGATGTGTTCACCAAGGCTGCGAGACAGAAGACAATGGAGTCCATTCACATCAGGTTGGGCCTCATTGATCTTGGGAAGAGAAGGAGCTGATCCCCTTGGCTGTGAGGTCTTTACTCTTTTTCCCTCATCAAGGTTTTGTCCCAATGGGTTTTCCTTGGTGAGGTTTTTAATGAGGAAGATCTCATGGCTGTCCAAGCTTAGACTTTCACAAAGCTAAGATTGAGGGGGAGTGTTGAATGAGCTGAGTATAAGAAGAAGAGATGAGGGGTTGAAGGGATAAAGAGATAAGGAAGTGTAGAGTTGAGGAATGGAGAGCATGGAGAGTTTGGGAGAGTTTGGTACGGATGGACCGTACAGGCCGTACAGGCCGTACCGGCCGTACACATTGTATCGACCAAACTCGACCAAAGGTAAAAGAAACTTACCCGAGTAACTCGGTTGAAGGGAAGAAGCTTTACCCAAAGCTTAGGATGAGTTGTGACCGTTAAGGGAAAGGAAGAAGCTGGGCGTGACAGTCTGGCACAGCTGGAAAGGCAAAAGGGATCTTATCCAAGATACTAGATGCCTTACACATGTGAAGAACCTCATTGGATCAATTCAAAAGAAGCGCTCCACTCTCTTTGACTCCACATGCTTTAGCTTATCCTCTTGTGTTGTAAAACCCTAATCTCGACACTATATATTTGTAACTCAGTCTCATTAATAAGATTAAGCAAGTTATGAAGTCTCTCTTAGTCTCTCTTTAGTTCTTTAGACTCTTAATCTCATTTCATACTTTAATCTTCTCTAAATCTCTTCTAATCTTTCCTAAATACTCAGACCACTCTAAACATCACTAAAAGTGATAAACTTCCTGGTGTTTCTCCAACCCTTTATGTATCCAAATCAAGCTTCTTACAAAGTGATTCATCCTGGTTTGATTGGAACGACGAAGAAGCTGTCCTATTCCCAAACTGGGAAACTGGAATCACCTGATTAGAAAGTGGGATAACTTCTTCATCCCAACTCCTATGAGATTTATTCAACTTCCTGGTGATTCTCCAACACTTTATGTATCCAAATCAAGCTTCTTACAAAGTGATTCATCCTGGTTTGATTGGAACGACGAAGAAGCTGTCCTATTCCCAAACTGGGAAACTGGAATCACCTGATTAGAAAGTGGGATAACTTCTTCATCCCAACTCCTATGAGATTTATTCAACTTCCTGGTGATTCTCCACCACTTTATGTATCCAAATCAAGCTTCTTACAAAGTGATTCATCCTGGTTTGATTGGAACGACGAAGAAGCTGTCCTATTCCCAAACTGGGAAACTGGAATCACCTGATTTGAAAGTGGGATAACTTCTTCATCCCAACTCCTATGAGATTTATTCAACTTCCTGGTGATTCTCCAACACTTTATGTATCCAAATCAAGCTTCTTACAAAGTGATTCATCCTGGTTTGATTGGAACGACGAAGAAGCTGTCCTATTCCCAAACTGGGAAACTGGAATCACCTGATTAGAAAGTGGGATAACTTCTTCATCCCAACTCCTATGAGATTTATTCAACTTCCTGGTGATTCTCCACCATTTTATGTATCCAAATCAAGCTTCTTACAAAGTGATTCATCCTGGTTTGATTGGAACGACGAAGAAGCTGTCCTATTCCCAAACTGGGAAACTGGAATCACCTGATTTGAAAGTGGGATAACTTCTTCATCCCAACTCCTATGAGATTTATTCAACTTCCTGGTGATTCTCCAACACTTTATGTATCCAAATCAAGCTTCTTACAAAGTGATTCATCCTGGTTTGATTGGAACGACGAAGAAGCTGTCCTATTCCCAAACTGGGAAACTGGAATCACCTGATTAGAAAGTGGGATAACTTCTTCATCCCAACTCCTATGAGATTTATTCAACTTCCTGGTGATTCTCCACCACTTTATGTATCCAAATCAAGCTTCTTACAAAGTGATTCATCCTGGTTTGATTGGAACGACGAAGAAGCTGTCCTATTCCCAAACTGGGAAACTGGAATCACCTGATTAGAAAGTGGGATAACTTCTTCATCCCAACTCCTATGAGATTTATTCAACTTCCTGGTGATTCTCCAACACTTTATGTATCCAAATCAAGCTTCTTACAAAGTGATTCATCCTGGTTTGATTGGAACGACGAAGAAGCTGTCCTATTCCCAAACTGGGAAACTGGAATCACCTGATTAGAAAGTGGGATAACTTCTTCATCCCAACTCCTATGAGATTTATTCAACTTCCTGGTGATTCTCCACCACTTTATGTATCCAAATCAAGCTTCTTACAAAGTGATTCATCCTGGTTTGATTGGAACGACGAAGAAGCTGTCCTATTCCCAAACTGGGAAACTGGAATCACCTGATTTGAAAGTGGGATAACTTCTTCATCCCAACTCCTATGAGATTTATTCAACTTCCTGGTGATTCTCCAACACTTTATGTATCCAAATCAAGCTTCTTACAAAGTGATTCATCCTGGTTTGATTGGAACGACGAAGAAGCTGTCCTATTCCCAAACTGGGAAACTGGAATCACCTGATTAGAAAGTGGGATAACTTCTTCATCCCAACTCCTATGAGATTTATTCAACTTCCTGGTGTTTCTCCACCACTTTATGTATCCAAATCAAGCTTCTTACAAAGTGATTCATCCTGGTTTGATTGGAACGACGAAGAAGCTGTCCTATTCCCAAACTGGGAAACTGGAATCACCTGATTAGAAAGTGGGATAACTTCTTCATCCCAACTCCTATGAGATTTATTCAACTTCCTGGTGATTCTCCACCACTTTATGTATCCAAATCAAGCTTCTTACAAAGTGATTCATCCTGGTTTGATTGGAACGACGAAGAAGCTGTCCTATTCCCAAACTGGGAAACTGGAATCACCTGATTTGAAAGTGGGATAACTTCTTCATCCCAACTCCTATGAGATTTATTCAACTTCCTGGTGATTCTCCAACACTTTATGTATCCAAATCAAGCTTCTTACAAAGTGATTCATCCTGGTTTGATTGGAACGACGAAGAAGCTGTCCTATTCCCAAACTGGGAAACTGGAATCACCTGATTAGAAAGTGGGATAACTTCTTCATCCCAACTCCTATGAGATTTATTCAACTTCCTGGTGATTCTCCACCACTTTATGTATCCAAATCAAGCTTCTTACAAAGTGATTCATCCTGGTTTGATTGGAACGACGAAGAAGCTGTCCTATTCCCAAACTGGGAAACTGGAATCACCTGATTTGAAAGTGGGATAACTTCTTCATCCCAACTCCTATGAGATTTATTCAACTTCCTGGTGATTCTCCAACACTTTATGTATCCAAATCAAGCTTCTTACAAAGTGATTCATCCTGGTTTGATTGGAACGACGAAGAAGCTGTCCTATTCCCAAACTGGGAAACTGGAATCACCTGATTAGAAAGTGGGATAACTTCTTCATCCCAACTCCTATGAGATTTATTCAACTTCCTGGTGATTCTCCACCACTTTATGTATCCAAATCAAGCTTCTTACAAAGTGATTCATCCTGGTTTGATTGGAACGACGAAGAAGCTGTCCTATTCCCAAACTGGGAAACTGGAATCACCTGATTTGAAAGTGGGATAACTTCTTCATCCCAACTCCTATGAGATTTATTCAACTTCCTGGTGATTCTCCACCTTTATGTATCCAAATCAAGCTTCTTACAAAGTGATTCATCCTGGTTTGATTGGAACGACGAAGAAGCTGTCCTATTCCCAAACTGGGAAACTGGAATCACCTGATTAGAAAGTGGGATAACTTCTTCATCCCAACTCCTATGAGATTTATTCAACTTCCTGGTGATTCTCCAACACTTTATGTATCCAAATCAAGCTTCTTACAAAGTGATTCATCCTGGTTTGATTGGAACGACGAAGAAGCTGTCCTATTCCCAAACTGGGAAACTGGAATCACCTGATTAGAAAGTGGGATAACTTCTTCATCCCAACTCCTATGAGATTTATTCAACTTCCTGGTGATTCTCCACACTTTATGTATCCAAATCAAGCTTCTTACAAAGTGATTCATCCTGGTTTGATTGGAACGACGAAGAAGCTGTCCTATTCCCAAACTGGGAAACTGGAATCACCTGATTTGAAAGTGGGATAACTTCTTCATCCCAACTCCTATGAGATTTATTCAACTTCCTGGTGATTCTCCAACACTTTATGTATCCAAATCAAGCTTCTTACAAAGTGATTCATCCTGGTTTGATTGGAACGACGAAGAAGCTGTCCTATTCCCAAACTGGGAAACTGGAATCACCTGATTAGAAAGTGGGATAACTTCTTCATCCCAACTCCTATGAGATTTATTCAACTTCCTGGTGATTCTCCACCACTTTATGTATCCAAATCAAGCTTCTTACAAAGTGATTCATCCTGGTTTGATTGGAACGACGAAGAAGCTGTCCTATTCCCAAACTGGGAAACTGGAATCACCTGATTAGAAAGTGGGATAACTTCTTCATCCCAACTCCTATGAGATTTATTCAACTTCCTGGTGATTCTCCACCACTTTATGTATCCAAATCAAGCTTCTTACAAAGTGATTCATCCTGGTTTGATTGGAACGACGAAGAAGCTGTCCTATTCCCAAACTGGGAAACTGGAATCACCTGATTTGAAAGTGGGATAACTTCTTCATCCCAACTCCTATGAGATTTATTCAACTTCCTGGTGATTCTCCACCACTTTATGTATCCAAATCAAGCTTCTTACAAAGTGATTCATCCTGGTTTGATTGGAACGACGAAGAAGCTGTCCTATTCCCAAACTGGGAAACTGGAATCACCTGATTAGAAAGTGGGATAACTTCTTCATCCCAACTCCTATGAGATTTATTCAACTTCCTGGTGATTCTCCACACTTTATGTATCCAAATCAAGCTTCTTACAAAGTGATTCATCCTGGTTTGATTGGAACGACGAAGAAGCTGTCCTATTCCCAAACTGGGAAACTGGAATCACCTGATTAGAAAGTGGGATAACTTCTTCATCCCAACTCCTATGAGATTTATTCAACTTCCTGGTGATTCCCACCACTTTATGTATCCAAATCAAGCTTCTTACAAAGTGATTCATCCTGGTTTGATTGGAACGACGAAGAAGCTGTCCTATTCCCAAACTGGGAAACTGGAATCACCTGATTTGAAAGTGGGATAACTTCTTCATCCCAACTCCTATGAGATTTATTCAACTTCCTGGTGATTCTCCAACACTTTATGTATCCAAATCAAGCTTCTTACAAAGTGATTCATCCTGGTTTGATTGGAACGACGAAGAAGCTGTCCTATTCCCAAACTGGGAAACTGGAATCACCTGATTTGAAAGTGGGATAACTTCTTCATCCCAACTCCTATGAGATTTATTCAACTTCCTGGTGATTCTCCACCACTTTATGTATCCAAATCAAGCTTCTTACAAAGTGATTCATCCTGGTTTGATTGGAAC
Organism: Brassica napus; assembly: GCF_020379485.1. Taxonomy (NCBI): domain Eukaryota; kingdom Viridiplantae; phylum Streptophyta; class Magnoliopsida; order Brassicales; family Brassicaceae; genus Brassica; species Brassica napus. The sequence continues at coordinate 24,298 of NW_026014815.1, forward strand.
GACGAAGAAGCTGTCCTATTCCCAAACTGGGAAACTGGAATCACCTGATTAGAAAGTGGGATAACTTCTTCATCCCAACTCCTATGAGATTTATTCAACTTCCTGGTGATTCTCCACCACTTTATGTATCCAAATCAAGCTTCTTACAAAGTGATTCATCCTGGTTTGATTGGAACGACGAAGAAGCTGTCCTATTCCCAAACTGGGAAACTGGAATCACCTGATTAGAAAGTGGGATAACTTCTTCATCCCAACTCCTATGAGATTTATTCAACTTCCTGGTGATTCTCCACCACTTTATGTATCCAAATCAAGCTTCTTACAAAGTGATTCATCCTGGTTTGATTGGAACGACGAAGAAGCTGTCCTATTCCCAAACTGGGAAACTGGAATCACCTGATTTGAAAGTGGGATAACTTCTTCATCCCAACTCCTATGAGATTTATTCAACTTCCTGGTGATTCTCCAACACTTTATGTATCCAAATCAAGCTTCTTACAAAGTGATTCATCCTGGTTTGATTGGAACGACGAAGAAGCTGTCCTATTCCCAAACTGGGAAACTGGAATCACCTGATTAAAGTGGGATAACTTCTTCATCCCAACTCCTATGAGATTTATTCAACTTCCTGGTGATTCTCCACCACTTTATGTATCCAAATCAAGCTTCTTACAAAGTGATTCATCCTGGTTTGATTGGAACGACGAAGAAGCTGTCCTATTCCCAAACTGGGAAACTGGAATCACCTGATTAGAAAGTGGGATAACTTCTTCATCCCAACTCCTATGAGATTTATTCAACTTCCTGGTGATTCTCCAACACTTTATGTATCCAAATCAAGCTTCTTACAAAGTGATTCATCCTGGTTTGATTGGAACGACGAAGAAGCTGTCCTATTCCCAAACTGGGAAACTGGAATCACCTGATTTGAAAGTGGGATAACTTCTTCATCCCAACTCCTATGAGATTTATTCAACTTCCTGGTGATTCTCCACCACTTTATGTATCCAAATCAAGCTTCTTACAAAGTGATTCATCCTGGTTTGATTGGAACGACGAAGAAGCTGTCCTATTCCCAAACTGGGAAACTGGAATCACCTGATTTGAAAGTGGGATAACTTCTTCATCCCAACTCCTATGAGATTTATTCAACTTCCTGGTGATTCTCCACCACTTTATGTATCCAAATCAAGCTTCTTACAAAGTGATTCATCCTGGTTTGATTGGAACGACGAAGAAGCTGTCCTATTCCCAAACTGGGAAACTGGAATCACCTGATTAGAAAGTGGGATAACTTCTTCATCCCAACTCCTATGAGATTTATTCAACTTCCTGGTGATTCTCCACACTTTATGTATCCAAATCAAGCTTCTTACAAAGTGATTCATCCTGGTTTGATTGGAACGACGAAGAAGCTGTCCTATTCCCAAACTGGGAAACTGGAATCACCTGATTAGAAAGTGGGATAACTTCTTCATCCCAACTCCTATGAGATTTATTCAACTTCCTGGTGATTCTCCACCACTTTATGTATCCAAATCAAGCTTCTTACAAAGTGATTCATCCTGGTTTGATTGGAACGACGAAGAAGCTGTCCTATTCCCAAACTGGGAAACTGGAATCACCTGATTTGAAAGTGGGATAACTTCTTCATCCCAACTCCTATGAGATTTATTCAACTTCCTGGTGATTCTCCAACACTTTATGTATCCAAATCAAGCTTCTTACAAAGTGATTCATCCTGGTTTGATTGGAACGACGAAGAAGCTGTCCTATTCCCAAACTGGGAAACTGGAATCACCTGATTAGAAAGTGGGATAACTTCTTCATCCCAACTCCTATGAGATTTATTCAACTTCCTGGTGATTCTCCACCACTTTATGTATCCAAATCAAGCTTCTTACAAAGTGATTCATCCTGGTTTGATTGGAACGACGAAGAAGCTGTCCTATTCCCAAACTGGGAAACTGGAATCACCTGATTAGAAAGTGGGATAACTTCTTCATCCCAACTCCTATGAGATTTATTCAACTTCCTGGTGATTCTCCACCACTTTATGTATCCAAATCAAGCTTCTTACAAAGTGATTCATCCTGGTTTGATTGGAACGACGAAGAAGCTGTCCTATTCCCAAACTGGGAAACTGGAATCACCTGATTTGAAAGTGGGATAACTTCTTCATCCCAACTCCTATGAGATTTATTCAACTTCCTGGTGATTCTCCACCACTTTATGTATCCAAATCAAGCTTCTTACAAAGTGATTCATCCTGGTTTGATTGGAACGACGAAGAAGCTGTCCTATTCCCAAACTGGGAAACTGGAATCACCTGATTAGAAAGTGGGATAACTTCTTCATCCCAACTCCTATGAGATTTATTCAACTTCCTGGTGATTCTCCACCACTTTATGTATCCAAATCAAGCTTCTTACAAAGTGATTCATCCTGGTTTGATTGGAACGACGAAGAAGCTGTCCTATTCCCAAACTGGGAAACTGGAATCACCTGATTTGAAAGTGGGATAACTTCTTCATCCCAACTCCTATGAGATTTATTCAACTTCCTGGTGATTCTCCAACACTTTATGTATCCAAATCAAGCTTCTTACAAAGTGATTCATCCTGGTTTGATTGGAACGACGAAGAAGCTGTCCTATTCCCAAACTGGGAAACTGGAATCACCTGATTAGAAAGTGGGATAACTTCTTCATCCCAACTCCTATGAGATTTATTCAACTTCCTGGTGATTCTCCACCATTTTATGTATCCAAATCAAGCTTCTTACAAAGTGATTCATCCTGGTTTGATTGGAACGACGAAGAAGCTGTCCTATTCCCAAACTGGGAAACTGGAATCACCTGATTAGAAAGTGGGATAACTTCTTCATCCCAACTCCTATGAGATTTATTCAACTTCCTGGTGATTCTCCAACACTTTATGTATCCAAATCAAGCTTCTTACAAAGTGATTCATCCTGGTTTGATTGGAACGACGAAGAAGCTGTCCTATTCCCAAACTGGGAAACTGGAATCACCTGATTAGAAAGTGGGATAACTTCTTCATCCCAACTCCTATGAGATTTATTCAACTTCCTGGTGTTTCTCCACCACTTTATGTATCCAAATCAAGCTTCTTACAAAGTGATTCATCCTGGTTTGATTGGAACGACGAAGAAGCTGTCCTATTCCCAAACTGGGAAACTGGAATCACCTGATTTGAAAGTGGGATAACTTCTTCATCCCAACTCCTATGAGATTTATTCAACTTCCTGGTGATTCTCCAACACTTTATGTATCCAAATCAAGCTTCTTACAAAGTGATTCATCCTGGTTTGATTGGAACGACGAAGAAGCTGTCCTATTCCCAAACTGGGAAACTGGAATCACCTGATTTGAAAGTGGGATAACTTCTTCATCCCAACTCCTATGAGATTTATTCAACTTCCTGGTGATTCTCCAACACTTTATGTATCCAAATCAAGCTTCTTACAAAGTGATTCATCCTGGTTTGATTGGAACGACGAAGAAGCTGTCCTATTCCCAAACTGGGAAACTGGAATCACCTGATTTGAAAGTGGGATAACTTCTTCATCCCAACTCCTATGAGATTTATTCAACTTCCTGGTGATTCTCCACCACTTTATGTATCCAAATCAAGCTTCTTACAAAGTGATTCATCCTGGTTTGATTGGAACGACGAAGAAGCTGTCCTATTCCCAAACTGGGAAACTGGAATCACCTGATTTGAAAGTGGGATAACTTCTTCATCCCAACTCCTATGAGATTTATTCAACTTCCTGGTGATTCTCCACACTTTATGTATCCAAATCAAGCTTCTTACAAAGTGATTCATCCTGGTTTGATTGGAACGACGAAGAAGCTGTCCTATTCCCAAACTGGGAAACTGGAATCACCTGATTAGAAAGTGGGATAACTTCTTCATCCCAACTCCTATGAGATTTATTCAACTTCCTGGTGATTCTCCACCACTTTATGTATCCAAATCAAGCTTCTTACAAAGTGATTCATCCTGGTTTGATTGGAACGACGAAGAAGCTGTCCTATTCCCAAACTGGGAAACTGGAATCACCTGATTAGAAAGTGGGATAACTTCTTCATCCCAACTCCTATGAGATTTATTCAACTTCCTGGTGTTTCTCCACCACTTTATGTATCCAAATCAAGCTTCTTACAAAGTGATTCATCCTGGTTTGATTGGAACGACGAAGAAGCTGTCCTATTCCCAAACTGGGAAACTGGAATCACCTGATTAGAAAGTGGGATAACTTCTTCATCCCAACTCCTATGAGATTTATTCAACTTCCTGGTGATTCTCCACCACTTTATGTATCCAAATCAAGCTTCTTACAAAGTGATTCATCCTGGTTTGATTGGAACGACGAAGAAGCTGTCCTATTCCCAAACTGGGAAACTGGAATCACCTGATTTGAAAGTGGGATAACTTCTTCATCCCAACTCCTATGAGATTTATTCAACTTCCTGGTGATTCTCCAACACTTTATGTATCCAAATCAAGCTTCTTACAAAGTGATTCATCCTGGTTTGATTGGAACGACGAAGAAGCTGTCCTATTCCCAAACTGGGAAACTGGAATCACCTGATTAGAAAGTGGGATAACTTCTTCATCCCAACTCCTATGAGATTTATTCAACTTCCTGGTGATTCTCCACCACTTTATGTATCCAAATCAAGCTTCTTACAAAGTGATTCATCCTGGTTTGATTGGAACGACGAAGAAGCTGTCCTATTCCCAAACTGGGAAACTGGAATCACCTGATTAGAAAGTGGGATAACTTCTTCATCCCAACTCCTATGAGATTTATTCAACTTCCTGGTGTTTCTCCACCATTTTATGTATCCAAATCAAGCTTCTTACAAAGTGATTCATCCTGGTTTGATTGGAACGACGAAGAAGCTGTCCTATTCCCAAACTGGGAAACTGGAATCACCTGATTTGAAAGTGGGATAACTTCTTCATCCCAACTCCTATGAGATTTATTCAACTTCCTGGTGATTCTCCACCACTTTATGTATCCAAATCAAGCTTCTTACAAAGTGATTCATCCTGGTTTGATTGGAACGACGAAGAAGCTGTCCTATTCCCAAACTGGGAAACTGGAATCACCTGATTTGAAAGTGGGATAACTTCTTCATCCCAACTCCTATGAGATTTATTCAACTTCCTGGTGATTCTCCACCACTTTATGTATCCAAATCAAGCTTCTTACAAAGTGATTCATCCTGGTTTGATTGGAACGACGAAGAAGCTGTCCTATTCCCAAACTGGGAAACTGGAATCACCTGATTTGAAAGTGGGATAACTTCTTCATCCCAACTCCTATGAGATTTATTCAACTTCCTGGTGTTTCTCCACCACTTTATGTATCCAAATCAAGCTTCTTACAAAGTGATTCATCCTGGTTTGATTGGAACGACGAAGAAGCTGTCCTATTCCCAAACTGGGAAACTGGAATCACCTGATTTGAAAGTGGGATAACTTCTTCATCCCAACTCCTATGAGATTTATTCAACTTCCTGGTGATTCTCCAACACTTTATGTATCCAAATCAAGCTTCTTACAAAGTGATTCATCCTGGTTTGATTGGAACGACGAAGAAGCTGTCCTATTCCCAAACTGGGAAACTGGAATCACCTGATTAGAAAGTGGGATAACTTCTTCATCCCAACTCCTATGAGATTTATTCAACTTCCTGGTGATTCTCCACCATTTTATGTATCCAAATCAAGCTTCTTACAAAGTGATTCATCCTGGTTTGATTGGAACGACGAAGAAGCTGTCCTATTCCCAAACTGGGAAACTGGAATCACCTGATTTGAAAGTGGGATAACTTCTTCATCCCAACTCCTATGAGATTTATTCAACTTCCTGGTGATTCTCCACCACTTTATGTATCCAAATCAAGCTTCTTACAAAGTGATTCATCCTGGTTTGATTGGAACGACGAAGAAGCTGTCCTATTCCCAAACTGGGAAACTGGAATCACCTGATTTGAAAGTGGGATAACTTCTTCATCCCAACTCCTATGAGATTTATTCAACTTCCTGGTGATTCTCCACCACTTTATGTATCCAAATCAAGCTTCTTACAAAGTGATTCATCCTGGTTTGATTGGAACGACGAAGAAGCTGTCCTATTCCCAAACTGGGAAACTGGAATCACCTGATTTGAAAGTGGGATAACTTCTTCATCCCAACTCCTATGAGATTTATTCAACTTCCTGGTGATTCTCCACCACTTTATGTATCCAAATCAAGCTTCTTACAAAGTGATTCATCCTGGTTTGATTGGAACGACGAAGAAGCTGTCCTATTCCCAAACTGGGAAACTGGAATCACCTGATTTGAAAGTGGGATAACTTCTTCATCCCAACTCCTATGAGATTTATTCAACTTCCTGGTGATTCTCCACCACTTTATGTATCCAAATCAAGCTTCTTACAAAGTGATTCATCCTGGTTTGATTGGAACGACGAAGAAGCTGTCCTATTCCCAAACTGGGAAACTGGAATCACCTGATTTGAAAGTGGGATAACTTCTTCATCCCAACTCCTATGAGATTTATTCAACTTCCTGGTGATTCTCCAACACTTTATGTATCCAAATCAAGCTTCTTACAAAGTGATTCATCCTGGTTTGATTGGAACGACGAAGAAGCTGTCCTATTCCCAAACTGGGAAACTGGAATCACCTGATTAGAAAGTGGGATAACTTCTTCATCCCAACTCCTATGAGATTTATTCAACTTCCTGGTGTTTCTCCACCATTTTATGTATCCAAATCAAGCTTCTTACAAAGTGATTCATCCTGGTTTGATTGGAACGACGAAGAAGCTGTCCTATTCCCAAACTGGGAAACTGGAATCACCTGATTTGAAAGTGGGATAACTTCTTCATCCCAACTCCTATGAGATTTATTCAACTTCCTGGTGATTCTCCACCATTTATGTATCCAAATCAAGCTTCTTACAAAGTGATTCATCCTGGTTTGATTGGAACGACGAAGAAGCTGTCCTATTCCCAAACTGGGAAACTGGAATCACCTGATTTGAAAGTGGGATAACTTCTTCATCCCAACTCCTATGAGATTTATTCAACTTCCTGGTGATTCTCCACCACTTTATGTATCCAAATCAAGCTTCTTACAAAGTGATTCATCCTGGTTTGATTGGAACGACGAAGAAGCTGTCCTATTCCCAAACTGGGAAACTGGAATCACCTGATTTGAAAGTGGGATAACTTCTTCATCCCAACTCCTATGAGATTTATTCAACTTCCTGGTGATTCTCCACCACTTTATGTATCCAAATCAAGCTTCTTACAAAGTGATTCATCCTGGTTTGATTGGAACGACGAAGAAGCTGTCCTATTCCCAAACTGGGAAACTGGAATCACCTGATTTGAAAGTGGGATAACTTCTTCATCCCAACTCCTATGAGATTTATTCAACTTCCTGGTGTTTCTCCACCACTTTATGTATCCAAATCAAGCTTCTTACAAAGTGATTCATCCTGGTTTGATTGGAACGACGAAGAAGCTGTCCTATTCCCAAACTGGGAAACTGGAATCACCTGATTTGAAAGTGGGATAACTTCTTCATCCCAACTCCTATGAGATTTATTCAACTTCCTGGTGATTCTCCACCACTTTATGTATCCAAATCAAGCTTCTTACAAAGTGATTCATCCTGGTTTGATTGGAACGACGAAGAAGCTGTCCTATTCCCAAACTGGGAAACTGGAATCACCTGATTTGAAAGTGGGATAACTTCTTCATCCCAACTCCTATGAGATTTATTCAACTTCCTGGTGTTCTCCACCACTTTATGTATCCAAATCAAGCTTCTTACAAAGTGATTCATCCTGGTTTGATTGGAACGACGAAGAAGCTGTCCTATTCCCAAACTGGGAAACTGGAATCACCTGATTTGAAAGTGGGATAACTTCTTCATCCCAACTCCTATGAGATTTATTCAACTTCCTGGTGATTCTCCACCACTTTATGTATCCAAATCAAGCTTCTTACAAAGTGATTCATCCTGGTTTGATTGGAACGACGAAGAAGCTGTCCTATTCCCAAACTGGGAAACTGGAATCACCTGATTTGAAAGTGGGATAACTTCTTCATCCCAACTCCTATGAGATTTATTCAACTTCCTGGTGATTCTCCACCACTTTATGTATCCAAATCAAGCTTCTTACAAAGTGATTCATCCTGGTTTGATTGGAACGACGAAGAAGCTGTCCTATTCCCAAACTGGGAAACTGGAATCACCTGATTAGAAAGTGGGATAACTTCTTCATCCCAACTCCTATGAGATTTATTCAACTTCCTGGTGTTTCTCCACCACTTTATGTATCCAAATCAAGCTTCTTACAAAGTGATTCATCCTGGTTTGATTGGAACGACGAAGAAGCTGTCCTATTCCCAAACTGGGAAACTGGAATCACCTGATTTGAAAGTGGGATAACTTCTTCATCCCAACTCCTATGAGATTTATTCAACTTCCTGGTGATTCTCCACCATTTTATGTATCCAAATCAAGCTTCTTACAAAGTGATTCATCCTGGTTTGATTGGAACGACGAAGAAGCTGTCCTATTCCCAAACTGGGAAACTGGAATCACCTGATTAGAAAGTGGGATAACTTCTTCATCCCAACTCCTATGAGATTTATTCAACTTCCTGGTGTTTCTCCACCACTTTATGTATCCAAATCAAGCTTCTTACAAAGTGATTCATCCTGGTTTGATTGGAACGACGAAGAAGCTGTCCTATTCCCAAACTGGGAAACTGGAATCACCTGATTTGAAAGTGGGATAACTTCTTCATCCCAACTCCTATGAGATTTATTCAACTTCCTGGTGATTCTCCAACACTTTATGTATCCAAATCAAGCTTCTTACAAAGTGATTCATCCTGGTTTGATTGGAACGACGAAGAAGCTGTCCTATTCCCAAACTGGGAAACTGGAATCACCTGATTTGAAAGTGGGATAACTTCTTCATCCCAACTCCTATGAGATTTATTCAACTTCCTGGTGATTCTCCAACACTTTATGTATCCAAATCAAGCTTCTTACAAAGTGATTCATCCTGGTTTGATTGGAACGACGAAGAAGCTGTGCTATTCCCAAACTGGGAAACTGGAATCACCTGATTTGAAAGTGGGATAACTTCTTCATTCCCAACTCCTATGAGATTTATTCAACTTCCTGGTGATTCTCCAACACTTTATGTATCCAATCAAGCTTCTTACAAAGTGATTCATCCTGGTTTGATTGGAACGACGAAGAAGCTGTCCTATTCCCAAACTGGGAACTGGAATCACCTGATTAGAAAGTGGGATAACTTCTTAAAGTGTTTGGTGTGTGTCTCGGTAGTCGTGGGAGGTTCATTTGAAGACCAAGAGTAAATCTGTGTTCTAGAGAGCAGCGTGGTTCTCAGTACAAGATCAACCAGTTGGAAAGCTGTAGACGTCAACTGTTCAAGATGGAAGTAGGATGAAGATGAAGGTCGCGGTGACATTCAAAGGAAGCAAACTACCTAGTCTGGTCTAGGATGGTGAAGACTGCTGTGGGAAGCAAGGGTTTGTGGAAGCATATCACGTCTGGTGAGCTCCAAAGGCGATTACTCAAGAGGGTGACGCAGAAGCTCCGAGGAGAGTGTTGTGAGAAGTGGCAACAAGAAGACATGATGGTAATGTCAGTCCTTCATGCCTCCTTGGAGCCGGCTATCCTAGATGCTTACAGCTACTGTGAGACAGCCAAGGAGCTGTGGGACACGCTGAAGAAGGTATATGGAAACGTTTCTAACCTGAACCGAGTGTTTGAAGTCAAGAAGGCAATCAACGAGTTAACCCAAGATGACATGGAGTTTACTAAGCACTTGGGGAGGTTCAGGACACTGTGGTCAGAGCTGGAGATGTTGAGACCAAGCACGGTTGATCCAGAGCTTCAAATGAGAGGCGTGAGCAGGACAAGGTCTTTGGGTTGTGCTCACATTGAACGCAAGCTACAATGGTCTCATTCAACACATGCTAAGGTCCGAGAAGCTACCTGACCTTGAGGATGTTTGTGCTCAGATACAAGGAGAGCAGGGCTCAATGGGTTTGTTTGGAGGCAAGGGAGACTTATCTCTTGCAAATGCTGTGCAATCTGACCGAGAAGAGCCTCCACAAGCTAACAAAGCTGGCTACAACAAGTATGAGAAGTTCAATGGGAACTGTGATCATTGCAAGAGGTATGGGCACAAGAAGATTCAGTGCTGGATACTCCATCCCCACTTGAAGCCGGCCAAGTTCATAAAGGAGAGAGAGGCAAGAGCTCATATGACTGAAGGATCAAGCGGAGCAGGGCCATCCAACAAAGGAGCTGAGGTGGAGAACCGTGAAGGAAATGGAAAAGCTTTGGTGACCTATACTGGAACTAGCAACCCCCGAGGCAATGATCAAGACTTCATCAGGAGGTCCGAGATGGATGCACTCATCAAAATGCTCAAGGATAATGGTAACATTCATGGGCAGTCATTTGGTGCTTCTTTGATTGCTAGAACTATAGAAATGACTCACGGTGAGGCTGAGATTGCTAGGACTGATAGTAAGGCTGGAATTGAGCAGTACATTGATAGAAATGCTAGGATGAATGCATATAGATCAAACTGTATCTGCCATCATGCTAGCAATGCATACAAACCATTGATTATAGATTCAGGTGCATCTCATCATATGATTAGTGACACCAACCTGATTAAAGATATAGAACCTACTAATGGATGTGTGATGATTGCAAATGGAGATAAGATACCTATTAAGGGAATAGGAAACTTAAAGCTATTTGATAAAAACACTAGAGCATTTTACATTCCTGAATTCACATCAAATCTACTTTCAGTTAAGAAATGTACTACTGATTTGAATTGCAATGTTATATTCAGTCCTAATGATGTGAAGTTTCAGGATATTGAGAGCAGCCAATTGATTGGAAAAGGAGTCACAAAGGGAGAGTTATACATGCTTGAGAAGCTTGATCCTGTTTCCAATCATAACTGCTCATTTACTTCTGCTTCTAGTTTGAATAAAAATGCATTGTGGCATGCTAGACTAGGTCATCCCCATGAGAGGGCTTTAAACTTGATGTTACCAGGTGTGGTTTTTGAAAATGATAAGTGTGAAGCTTGCATCTTAGGCAAGCATTGTAAGAATGTGTTTCCAAGAACATCTACTGTTTATGAAATTGCTTTGATTTGATTCATACTGATGTGTGGACTGCACCTATTTTCTCTAGAGACAATCATAAGTACTTTGTCACATTCATTGATGAAAAATCTAAATACACCTGGTTAACACTTATTCCATCAAAAGATAGGGTGATAGATGCATTCAAGAACTTTCAAGCTTATGTGACTAACCATTATCATGCTAAGATTAAAATTTTGAGATCAGATAATGGAGGAGAGTACACAAGCTATGCGTTCAAAAGTCATCTAGATCATCATGGAATACTTCATCAAACAAGCTGTCCCTACACACCACAACAGAATGGTGTAGCTGAGAGGAAGAACAGGCACTTGATGGAGGTGGCTCGGTCATTGATGTTCCAAGCCAATGTACCTAAGAGATTCTGGAGTGATGCTGTATCCACTGCTTGCTATCTAATCAACCGAATGCCGACAAGGGTGTTGAAGGATCAAGCACCATTTGAGGTACTGAACAAGCGCAAGCCATCTTTGGCATATATGAAAGTGTTTGGATGCTTGTGTTATGTGTTGGTACCAGGAGAGTTGAGGAACAAGCTAGAAGCAAGAAGCCGAAAGGCAATGTTCATTGGCTACTCAACAACTCAAAAGGGATATAAGTGTTATGATCCAGAAGCTAGAAGGGTACTTGTATCTAGAGATGTGAAGTTCATTGAAGAAAGAGGATACTATGAAGAGAAGAATCAAGAAGACTTGAGGGACCTTACATCAGATAAGGCTGGAGTCTTAAGGATTATTTTGGAAGGTCTTGGTATCAAGATGAATCAGGATCAGTCCACAAGAAGTGGACAACCAGAAGAGAGCTCAAATGAACCAAGTAGAGCTGCTCAAACACCTCACCTTGATCATGAGGGGGGAAGTGAACCTGAAACTCAAGAAAATGGCCAAGAAGGAGTCGGCTTGAGTGAAGAAGGAGAAGAGTTCAACTCAGGTTCTCATCATCAAGGTGAGCAAGACCAAGGAGATGAAGCACAAGAACCGCATATACAAGATGAGCCGGTTCAAGTGCAAGAACAACCAGTATTGAGGAGAAGCACAAGGCTTAGAAAGGATCCTTCCTCTTGGGTAAACACGCGAGTGTACTACAATGCCCAAGCTGTGGAGCATCCTTCTCAAGCTGTGTGTTCCTTTGCTCAATACCCTGAAGAACATTGTGCATTCATGGTTAACTTGGATGAGAACTATATTCCAAGAAGCTATGAAGAAGCAATCATGGATAAAGAATGGAAGGAATCAGTTGGAGCTGAGGCAGGAGCCATGATCAAGAATGATACATGGTATGAGAGTGAGTTACCAAAAGGGAAGAAGGCTGTGAGTAGTAAATGGATATTCACAATCAAGTATAAGGCTGATGGAAAGGTTGAGAGGAAGAAGTCAAGGCTAGTAGCAAGAGGTTTCACTCAAACTTATGGAGAAGATTACATAGAAACCTTTGCACCAGTAGCTAAACTACATACAATACGGATTGTATTAAGCTTGGCTGTGAATCTTGGATGGGGGTTATGGCAAATGGATGTGAAGAATGCATTCTTACAAGGTGAACTTGAGGATGAAGTATATATGCATCCACCTCCAGGCCTAGAACACTTAGTGAAGAGAGGGAATGTGTTGAGATTGAAGAAAGCTATCTATGGGCTGAAGCAATCACCAAGAGCTTGGTACAACAAGCTGAGCACTACTCTGAATGGCCGAGGCTTCAAGAAGTCTGAACTAGACCACACTCTCTTCACACTCACAACTCCCTCAGGTATGATTGCACTTCTTGTGTATGTTGATGATATCATTATCACAGGAAGTGATAAGGAAGGTATCATAGCAACCAAGGAGTTCATTAAATCCATGTTTGAGATTAAAGATTTGGGAGAAATGAAATACTTTCTTGGAATTGAGATATGTAGATCCAAGGAAGGTTTATTCATGTCCCAAAGGAAGTATACACTTGATCTTTTGAAAGGTGCAGGTGCTTATGGAGGCAAGACTGCAAGGATGCCTATGGAGGATGGCTACAAAGTCCCACGAGAGGGGGAGATTGAAGACAGCAAACCTTATCAGGATCCTAAACTCTATAGAAAACTAGTTGGCAAATTGATTTATCTTACCATAACTAGACCTGACATTTGTTTTGCTGTGAATCAGGTGAGTCAACACATGCAAGTTCCTAAGGAGCATCATTGGCGCATGGTGGAGAGGATCTTGATGTATCTCAACGGCTCACCTGATCAAGGAGTATGGATGGGTTGCAATGGAAGCACTGAAGTGGTTGGATACTGTGATGCAGATTGGGCTGGTGATAGAGCAGACAGGAGATCAACCACAGGCTATTGCACATTCATTGGAGGCAACTTGGTGACATGGAAGAGTAAGAAGCAGAAGGTGGTCTCTTGCTCAAGTGCAGAAGCTGAGTATAGAGCTATGCTGAAGCTTACCAACGAGTTGGTGTGGATCAAAGGCATCTTGAAGCATTTGGAGATTGATCAAGCCACGCCAATGACAATGCATTGTGATAACCAAGCAGCCATTCACATTGCATCCAACTCGGTGTTTCATGAGAGAACCAAGCACATTGAAGTTGATTGCCACAAGGTGAGGCAAATGATCATTCTAGGAGTCATCTTGCCATGTTACACGAGGAGTGAAGATCAGTTAGCTGATGTGTTCACCAAGGCTGCAAGACAGAAGACAATGGAGTCCATTCACATCAGGTTGGGCCTCATTGATCTTGGGAAGAGAAGGAGCTGATCCTCTTGGCTGTGAGGTCTTTACTCTTTTTCCCTCATCAAGGTTTTGTCCCAATGGGTTTTCCTTGGTGAGGTTTTTAATGAGGAAGATCTCATGGCCATCCAAGCTTAGACTTTCACAAAGCTAAGCTTGAGGGGGAGTGTTGAGAAGAGGAAGCCATTATGAGAAGGAAAGGTAGAGCTAAGCAAGTGATGGGAAAGAGTACGGACAGTACGGCCTAGGTACGGACAGTACGGCCTATGTACGGACAGGGGCTTGGCCGTACATCTAAGGAAACATAAAGGGAGAAGGAGATGGGTGAGTAAAGCCTCTACAGCACACGGAGGGTCTCAAGACTGATCAGACCGTTTAGGGATAAGGGAAGGACGAGCCTTATCCATCAGTCCGTGGACAGGCTGTAAAAGCAAAGGCAAAGCGTGTGAGCCTTACCGTCCATTCATTCAAAAGAAACGCTCCCTTTAGTCTTGACTACACATGCTTATGACTAGTGATGTTTTCCCTTAACTTGTAAACCCTAATGCCTCTTCTATAAATGATGTAACCTCATCTCATAATAAGATTAGACAGTTCTAAACAATCTCTCTCTATACTCATTTCATTATGATTCTCCATTAGTCTCTAATCTGTCTCTTAATCTCTTATTCTCTTCTATAATCCTTTCTAAACTCAGATAATCATCTATATCCTTAAATCTCATAAAATCAAGCTTCTCACAAAGTGATTCATCCTGGTTTGATTGGAACGACGAAGAAGCTGTGCTATTCCCAAACTGGGAAACTGGAATCACCTGATTTGAAAGTGGGATAACTTCTTCATGCCAACTCCTATGAGATTTATTCAACTTCCTGGTGATTCTCCACCACTTTATGTATCCAAATCAAGCTTCTTACAAAGTGATTCATCCTGGTTTGATTGGAACGACGAAGAAGCTGTGCTATTCCCAAACTGGGAAACTGGAATCACCTGATTTGAAAGTGGGATAACTTCTTCATGCCAACTCCTATGAGATTTATTCAACTTCCTGGTGATTCTCCACCACTTTATGTATCCAAATCAAGCTTCTCACAAAGTGATTCATCCTGGTTTGATTGGAACGACGAAGAAGCTGTGCTATTCCCAAACTGGGAAACTGGAATCACCTGATTTGAAAGTGGGATAACTTCTTCATGCCAACTCCTATGAGATTTATTCAACTTCCTGGTGATTCTCCACCACTTTATGTATCCAAATCAAGCTTCTTACAAAGTGATTCATCCTGGTTTGATTGGAACGACGAAGAAGCTGTGCTATTCCCAAACTGGGAAACTGGAATCACCTGATTTGAAAGTGGGATAACTTCTTCATGCCAACTCCTATGAGATTTATTCAACTTCCTGGTGATTCTCCACCACTTTATGTATCCAAATCAAGCTTCTCACAAAGTGATTCATCCTGGTTTGATTGGAACGACGAAGAAGCTGTGCTATTCCCAAACTGGGAAACTGGAATCACCTGATTTGAAAGTGGGATAACTTCTTCATCCCAACTCCTATGAGATTTATTCAACTTCCTGGTGATTCTCCACCACTTTATGTATCCAAATCAAGCTTCTTACAAAGTGATTCATCCTGGTTTGATTGGAACGACGAAGAAGCTGTGCTATTCCCAAACTGGGAAACTGGAATCACCTGATTTGAAAGTGGGATAACTTCTTCATGCCAACTCCTATGAGATTTATTCAACTTCCTGGTGATTCTCCACCACTTTATGTATCCAAATCAAGCTTCTTACAAAGTGATTCATCCTGGTTTGATTGGAACGACGAAGAAGCTGTGCTATTCCCAAACTGGGAAACTGGAATCACCTGATTTGAAAGTGGGATAACTTCTTCATCCCAACTCCTATGAGATTTATTCAACTTCCTGGTGATTCTCCACCACTTTATGTATCCAAATCAAGCTTCTTACAAAGTGATTCATCCTGGTTTGATTGGAACGACGAAGAAGCTGTGCTATTCCCAAACTGGGAAACTGGAATCACCTGATTTGAAAGTGGGATAACTTCTTCATGCCAACTCCTATGAGATTTATTCAACTTCCTGGTGATTCTCCACCACTTTATGTATCCAAATCAAGCTTCTCACAAAGTGATTCATCCTGGTTTGATTGGAACGACGAAGAAGCTGTGCTATTCCCAAACTGGGAAACTGGAATCACCTGATTTGAAAGTGGGATAACTTCTTCATGCCAACTCCTATGAGATTTATTCAACTTCCTGGTGATTCTCCACCACTTTATGTATCCAAATCAAGCTTCTTACAAAGTGATTCATCCTGGTTTGATTGGAACGACGAAGAAGCTGTGCTATTCCCAAACTGGGAAACTGGAATCACCTGATTTGAAAGTGGGATAACTTCTTCATGCCAACTCCTATGAGATTTATTCAACTTCCTGGTGATTCTCCACCACTTTATGTATCCAAATCAAGCTTCTTACAAAGTGATTCATCCTGGTTTGATTGGAACGACGAAGAAGCTGTGCTATTCCCAAACTGGGAAACTGGAATCACCTGATTTGAAAGTGGGATAACTTCTTCATGCCAACTCCTATGAGATTTATTCAACTTCCTGGTGATTCTCCACCACTTTATGTATCCAAATCAAGCTTCTCACAAAGTGATTCATCCTGGTTTGATTGGAACGACGAAGAAGCTGTGCTATTCCCAAACTGGGAAACTGGAATCACCTGATTTGAAAGTGGGATAACTTCTTCATGCCAACTCCTATGAGATTTATTCAACTTCCTGGTGATTCTCCACCACTTTATGTATCCAAATCAAGCTTCTCACAAAGTGATTCATCCTGGTTTGATTGGAACGACGAAGAAGCTGTGCTATTCCCAAACTGGGAAACTGGAATCACCTGATTTGAAAGTGGGATAACTTCTTCATGCCAACTCCTATGAGATTTATTCAACTTCCTGGTGATTCTCCACCACTTTATGTATCCAAATCAAGCTTCTTACAAAGTGATTCATCCTGGTTTGATTGGAACGACGAAGAAGCTGTGCTATTCCCAAACTGGGAAACTGGAATCACCTGATTTGAAAGTGGGATAACTTCTTCATGCCAACTCCTATGAGATTTATTCAACTTCCTGGTGATTCTCCACCACTTTATGTATCCAAATCAAGCTTCTTACAAAGTGATTCATCCTGGTTTGATTGGAACGACGAAGAAGCTGTGCTATTCCCAAACTGGGAAACTGGAATCACCTGATTTGAAAGTGGGATAACTTCTTCATGCCAACTCCTATGAGATTTATTCAACTTCCTGGTGATTCTCCACCACTTTATGTATCCAAATCAAGCTTCTTACAAAGTGATTCATCCTGGTTTGATTGGAACGACGAAGAAGCTGTGCTATTCCCAAACTGGGAAACTGGAATCACCTGATTTGAAAGTGGGATAACTTCTTCATGCCAACTCCTATGAGATTTATTCAACTTCCTGGTGATTCTCCACCACTTTATGTATCCAAATCAAGCTTCTCACAAAGTGATTCATCCTGGTTTGATTGGAACGACGAAGAAGCTGTGCTATTCCCAAACTGGGAAACTGGAATCACCTGATTTGAAAGTGGGATAACTTCTTCATGCCAACTCCTATGAGATTTATTCAACTTCCTGGTGATTCTCCACCACTTTATGTATCCAAATCAAGCTTCTTACAAAGTGATTCATCCTGGTTTGATTGGAACGACGAAGAAGCTGTGCTATTCCCAAACTGGGAAACTGGAATCACCTGATTTGAAAGTGGGATAACTTCTTCATGCCAACTCCTATGAGATTTATTCAACTTCCTGGTGATTCTCCACCACTTTATGTATCCAAATCAAGCTTCTTACAAAGTGATTCATCCTGGTTTGATTGGAACGACGAAGAAGCTGTGCTATTCCCAAACTGGGAAACTGGAATCACCTGATTTGAAAGTGGGATAACTTCTTCATGCCAACTCCTATGAGATTTATTCAACTTCCTGGTGATTCTCCACCACTTTATGTATCCAAATCAAGCTTCTTACAAAGTGATTCATCCTGGTTTGATTGGAACGACGAAGAAGCTGTGCTATTCCCAAACTGGGAAACTGGAATCACCTGATTTGAAAGTGGGATAACTTCTTCATCCCAACTCCTATGAGATTTATTCAACTTCCTGGTGATTCTCCACCACTTTATGTATCCAAATCAAGCTTCTTACAAAGTGATTCATCCTGGTTTGATTGGAACGACGAAGAAGCTGTGCTATTCCCAAACTGGGAAACTGGAATCACCTGATTTGAAAGTGGGATAACTTCTTCATCCCAACTCCTATGAGATTTATTCAACTTCCTGGTGATTCTCCACCACTTTATGTATCCAAATCAAGCTTCTCACAAAGTGATTCATCCTGGTTTGATTGGAACGACGAAGAAGCTGTGCTATTCCCAAACTGGGAAACTGGAATCACCTGATTTGAAAGTGGGATAACTTCTTCATGCCAACTCCTATGAGATTTATTCAACTTCCTGGTGATTCTCCACCACTTTATGTATCCAAATCAAGCTTCTTACAAAGTGATTCATCCTGGTTTGATTGGAACGACGAAGAAGCTGTGCTATTCCCAAACTGGGAAACTGGAATCACCTGATTTGAAAGTGGGATAACTTCTTCATGCCAACTCCTATGAGATTTATTCAACTTCCTGGTGATTCTCCACCACTTTATGTATCCAAATCAAGCTTCTTACAAAGTGATTCATCCTGGTTTGATTGGAACGACGAAGAAGCTGTGCTATTCCCAAACTGGGAAACTGGAATCACCTGATTTGAAAGTGGGATAACTTCTTCATGCCAACTCCTATGAGATTTATTCAACTTCCTGGTGATTCTCCACCACTTTATGTATCCAAATCAAGCTTCTCACAAAGTGATTCATCCTGGTTTGATTGGAACGACGAAGAAGCTGTGCTATTCCCAAACTGGGAAACTGGAATCACCTGATTTGAAAGTGGGATAACTTCTTCATGCCAACTCCTATGAGATTTATTCAACTTCCTGGTGATTCTCCACCACTTTATGTATCCAAATCAAGCTTCTTACAAAGTGATTCATCCTGGTTTGATTGGAACGACGAAGAAGCTGTGCTATTCCCAAACTGGGAAACTGGAATCACCTGATTTGAAAGTGGGATAACTTCTTCATGCCAACTCCTATGAGATTTATTCAACTTCCTGGTGATTCTCCACCACTTTATGTATCCAAATCAAGCTTCTCACAAAGTGATTCATCCTGGTTTGATTGGAACGACGAAGAAGCTGTGCTATTCCCAAACTGGGAAACTGGAATCACCTGATTTGAAAGTGGGATAACTTCTTCATCCAACTCCTATGAGATTTATTCAACTTCCTGGTGATTCTCCACCACTTTATGTATCCAAATCAAGCTTCTTACAAAGTGATTCATCCTGGTTTGATTGGAACGACGAAGAAGCTGTGCTATTCCCAAACTGGGAAACTGGAATCACCTGATTTGAAAGTGGGATAACTTCTTCATGCCAACTCCTATGAGATTTATTCAACTTCCTGGTGATTCTCCACCACTTTATGTATCCAAATCAAGCTTCTTACAAAGTGATTCATCCTGGTTTGATTGGAACGACGAAGAAGCTGTGCTATTCCCAAACTGGGAAACTGGAATCACCTGATTTGAAAGTGGGATAACTTCTTCATGCCAACTCCTATGAGATTTATTCAACTTCCTGGTGATTCTCCACCACTTTATGTATCCAAATCAAGCTTCTTACAAAGTGATTCATCCTGGTTTGATTGGAACGACGAAGAAGCTGTGCTATTCCCAAACTGGGAAACTGGAATCACCTGATTTGAAAGTGGGATAACTTCTTCATGCCAACTCCTATGAGATTTATTCAACTTCCTGGTGATTCTCCACCACTTTATGTATCCAAATCAAGCTTCTCACAAAGTGATTCATCCTGGTTTGATTGGAACGACGAAGAAGCTGTGCTATTCCCAAACTGGGAAACTGGAATCACCTGATTTGAAAGTGGGATAACTTCTTCATCCCAACTCCTATGAGATTTATTCAACTTCCTGGTGATTCTCCACCACTTTATGTATCCAAATCAAGCTTCTTACAAAGTGATTCATCCTGGTTTGATTGGAACGACGAAGAAGCTGTGCTATTCCCAAACTGGGAAACTGGAATCACCTGATTTGAAAGTGGGATAACTTCTTCATGCCAACTCCTATGAGATTTATTCAACTTCCTGGTGATTCTCCACCACTTTATGTATCCAAATCAAGCTTCTTACAAAGTGATTCATCCTGGTTTGATTGGAACGACGAAGAAGCTGTGCTATTCCCAAACTGGGAAACTGGAATCACCTGATTTGAAAGTGGGATAACTTCTTCATCCCAACTCCTATGAGATTTATTCAACTTCCTGGTGATTCTCCACCACTTTATGTATCCAAATCAAGCTTCTTACAAAGTGATTCATCCTGGTTTGATTGGAACGACGAAGAAGCTGTGCTATTCCCAAACTGGGAAACTGGAATCACCTGATTTGAAAGTGGGATAACTTCTTCATCCCAACTCCTATGAGATTTATTCAACTTCCTGGTGATTCTCCACCACTTTATGTATCCAAATCAAGCTTCTCACAAAGTGATTCATCCTGGTTTGATTGGAACGACGAAGAAGCTGTGCTATTCCCAAACTGGGAAACTGGAATCACCTGATTTGAAAGTGGGATAACTTCTTCATGCCAACTCCTATGAGATTTATTCAACTTCCTGGTGATTCTCCACCACTTTATGTATCCAAATCAAGCTTCTTACAAAGTGATTCATCCTGGTTTGATTGGAACGACGAAGAAGCTGTGCTATTCCCAAACTGGGAAACTGGAATCACCTGATTTGAAAGTGGGATAACTTCTTCATGCCAACTCCTATGAGATTTATTCAACTTCCTGGTGATTCTCCACCACTTTATGTATCCAAATCAAGCTTCTCACAAAGTGATTCATCCTGGTTTGATTGGAACGACGAAGAAGCTGTGCTATTCCCAAACTGGGAAACTGGAATCACCTGATTTGAAAGTGGGATAACTTCTTCATGCCAACTCCTATGAGATTTATTCAACTTCCTGGTGATTCTCCACCACTTTATGTATCCAAATCAAGCTTCTTACAAAGTGATTCATCCTGGTTTGATTGGAACGACGAAGAAGCTGTGCTATTCCCAAACTGGGAAACTGGAATCACCTGATTTGAAAGTGGGATAACTTCTTCATGCCAACTCCTATGAGATTTATTCAACTTCCTGGTGATTCTCCACCACTTTATGTATCCAAATCAAGCTTTCACAAAGTGATTCATCCTGGTTTGATTGGAACGACGAAGAAGCTGTGCTATTCCCAAACTGGGAAACTGGAATCACCTGATTTGAAAGTGGGATAACTTCTTCATGCCAACTCCTATGAGATTTATTCAACTTCCTGGTGATTCTCCACCACTTTATGTATCCAAATCAAGCTTCTCACAAAGTGATTCATCCTGGTTTGATTGGAACGACGAAGAAGCTGTGCTATTCCCAAACTGGGAAACTGGAATCACCTGATTTGAAAGTGGGATAACTTCTTCATCCCAACTCCTATGAGATTTATTCAACTTCCTGGTGATTCTCCACCACTTTATGTATCCAAATCAAGCTTCTTACAAAGTGATTCATCCTGGTTTGATTGGAACGACGAAGAAGCTGTGCTATTCCCAAACTGGGAAACTGGAATCACCTGATTTGAAAGTGGGATAACTTCTTCATGCCAACTCCTATGAGATTTATTCAACTTCCTGGTGATTCTCCACCACTTTATGTATCCAAATCAAGCTTCTTACAAAGTGATTCATCCTGGTTTGATTGGAACGACGAAGAAGCTGTGCTATTCCCAAACTGGGAAACTGGAATCACCTGATTTGAAAGTGGGATAACTTCTTCATGCCAACTCCTATGAGATTTATTCAACTTCCTGGTGATTCTCCACCACTTTATGTATCCAAATCAAGCTTCTCACAAAGTGATTCATCCTGGTTTGATTGGAACGACGAAGAAGCTGTGCTATTCCCAAACTGGGAAACTGGAATCACCTGATTTGAAAGTGGGATAACTTCTTCATGCCAACTCCTATGAGATTTATTCAACTTCCTGGTGATTCTCCACCACTTTATGTATCCAAATCAAGCTTCTTACAAAGTGATTCATCCTGGTTTGATTGGAACGACGAAGAAGCTGTGCTATTCCCAAACTGGGAAACTGGAATCACCTGATTTGAAAGTGGGATAACTTCTTCATGCCAACTCCTATGAGATTTATTCAACTTCCTGGTGATTCTCCACCACTTTATGTATCCAAATCAAGCTTTTCACAAAGTGATTCATCCTGGTTTGATTGGAACGACGAAGAAGCTGTGCTATTCCCAAACTGGGAAACTGGAATCACCTGATTTGAAAGTGGGATAACTTCTTCATGCCAACTCCTATGAGATTTATTCAACTTCCTGGTGATTCTCCACCACTTTATGTATCCAAATCAAGCTTCTCACAAAGTGATTCATCCTGGTTTGATTGGAACGACGAAGAAGCTGTGCTATTCCCAAACTGGGAAACTGGAATCACCTGATTTGAAAGTGGGATAACTTCTTCATCCCAACTCCTATGAGATTTATTCAACTTCCTGGTGATTCTCCACCACTTTATGTATCCAAATCAAGCTTCTACAAAGTGATTCATCCTGGTTTGATTGGAACGACGAAGAAGCTGTGCTATTCCCAAACTGGGAAACTGGAATCACCTGATTTGAAAGTGGGATAACTTCTTCATGCCAACTCCTATGAGATTTATTCAACTTCCTGGTGATTCTCCACCACTTTATGTATCCAAATCAAGCTTCTTACAAAGAGATTCATCCTGGTTTGATTGGAACGACGAAGAAGCTGTGCTATTCCCAAACTGGGAAACTGGAATCACCTGATTTGAAAGTGGGATAACTTCTTCATGCCAACTCCTATGAGATTTATTCAACTTCCTGGTGATTCTCCACCACTTTATGTATCCAAATCAAGCTTCTCACAAAGTGATTCATCCTGGTTTGATTGGAACGACGAAGAAGCTGTGCTATTCCCAAACTGGGAAACTGGAATCACCTGATTTGAAAGTGGGATAACTTCTTCTTGCCAACTCCTATGAGATTTATTCAACTTCCTGGTGATTCTCCACCACTTTATGTATCCAAATCAAGCTTCTTACAAAGTGATTCATCCTGGTTTGATTGGAACGACGAAGAAGCTGTGCTATTCCCAAACTGGGAAACTGGAATCACCTGATTTGAAAGTGGGATAACTTCTTCATGCCAACTCCTATGAGATTTATTCAACTTCCTGGTGATTCTCCACCACTTTATGTATCCAAATCAAGCTTCTCACAAAGTGATTCATCCTGGTTTGATTGGAACGACGAAGAAGCTGTGCTATTCCCAAACTGGGAAACTGGAATCACCTGATTTGAAAGTGGGATAACTTCTTCTTGCCAACTCCTATGAGATTTATTCAACTTCCTGGTGATTCTCCACCACTTTATGTATCCAAATCAAGCTTCTCACAAAGTGATTCATCCTGGTTTGATTGGAACGACGAAGAAGCTGTGCTATTCCCAAACTGGAATCACCTGATTTGAAAGTGGGATAACTTCTTCATGCCAACTCCTATGAGATTTATTCAACTTCCTGGTGATTCTCCACCACTTTATGTATCCAAATCAAGCTTCTCACAAAGTGATTCATCCTGGTTTGATTGGAACGACGAAAAGCTGTCCTATTCCCAAACTGGGAAACTGGAATCACCTGATTTGAAAGTGGGATAACTTCTTCATCCCAACTCCTATGAGATTTATTCAACTTCCTGGTGATTCTCCACCACTTTATGTATCCAAATCAAGCTTCTTACAAAGTGATTCATCCTGGTTTGATTGGAACGACGAAGAAGCTGTGCTATTCCCAAACTGGGAAACTGGAATCACCTGATTTGAAAGTGGGATAACTTCTTTTTGCCAACTCCTATGAGATTTATTCAACTTCCTGGTGATTCTCCACCACTTTATGTATCCAAATCAAGCTTCTTACAAAGTGATTCATCCTGGTTTGATTGGAACGACGAACAAGCTGTGCTATTCCCAAACAAGGAAACTGGAATCACCTGATTTGAAAGTGGGATAACTTCTTCATCCCAACTCCTATGAGATTTATTCAACTCCTGGTGATTCTACACCACTTTATGTATCCAAATCAAGCTTCTTACAAAGTGATTCATCCTGGTTTGATTAGAACGACGAAGAAGCTGTGCTATTCCCAAACTGGGAAACTGGAATCACCTGATTTGAAAGTGGGATAACTTTTTCATCCCAACTCCTATGAGATTTATTCAACTTCCTGGTGATTCTCCACCACTTTATGTATCCAAATCAAGCTTCTCACAAAGTGATTCATCCTGGTTTGATTGGAACGACGAAGAAGCTGTGCTATTCCCAAACTGGGAAACTGGAATCACCTGATTTGAAAGAGGGATAACTTCTTCTTGCCAACTCCTATGAGATTTATTCAACTTCCTGGTGATTCTCCACCACTTTATGTATCCAAATCAAGCTTCTTACAAAGTGATTCATCCTGGTTTGATTGGAACGACGAAGAAGCTGGCTATTCCCTAACTAGGAAACTGGAATCACATGATTTGAAAGTGGGATAACTTCTTCATGCCAACTCCTATGAGATTTATTCAACTTCCTGGTGATTCTCCACCACTTTATGTATCCAAATCAAGCTTCTCACAAAGTGATTCATCCTGGTTTGATTGGAACGACGAAGAAGCTGTGCTATTCCCAAACTGGGAAACTGGAGTATGTTGTAAACCTCATCTTTAATGATTAATGGAGTTTTGAGTCACTCTCTCCTTTTCAAGGAACCTGGCTCTGATACCATAAACACTTTTGTGTTTTAGAGAATGATTCAAACAACCAGAGAAACTTAGATTCAAAGATTAAAGAGATTAAGAGATTTTAGTGAGAGAATCAAGAGAGAGACTCAAAACTCCATTAATCATTAAAGATGAGGTTTACAACATACTTATATGAGAGAGACAATCAATTTCGAAATCAATCAGATAAGGTAGAGGTTCAGGGCATGTGTAGTCAAAGAGAGCCATCCAAAAGCAGCCAATGGGAGTCTTCACATGCTTGATCCCTTTGGCATCTTTTACTAGATGCTGTCTACTTTACAGCCTGTCTCCAGCCTTATCCAGCCCTAAACCTTATCCAGACTGCTCCTCCCTTATCCATACAGCTCCTTGGTCGTGGCTTACTCTCCAATGTGAGCCAAGGTAACTTTCCAAGCTTTAACTTAGTTACCACAGTAAAACCAAAGTTACTGTGGTAACTCCAAAGTTACTGTCTGTCTCAATCCTCATTCTCTATCAATGTAGTCACTCTTTATTACCTCATCTCAACAATCCTGGTTTGATTGAAACGACGAAGAAGCTGTGCTATTCCCAAACTGGGAAACTGGAATCACCTGATTTGAAAGTGAGATAACTTCTTCTTGCAAATTCCTATGAGATTTATTCAACTTCCTGGTGATTCTCCACCACTTTATGTATCCAAATCAAGCTTCTTACAAAGTGATTCATCCTGGTTTGATTGGAACGACGAACAAGCTGTGCTATTCTCAAACTGGGAAACTGGAATCACGTTATTTATAAGTGGGACAACTTCTTCATCCCAACTCCTATGAGATTTATTCAACTTCCTGGTGATTCTCCACCACTTTATGTATCCAAATCAAGCTTCATACTATACACTTTTGTGTATGTAGAGTGATGAATAAATATCAAGAGATGATTAGTGTAGTTTGTATGAGATTTGGAGATTAAGAGAGACTAAGAGAATAAAGAACAAGAGAGAATACTCAAAACTCCATTAATTGATTCAGATGAGAGATTACAAGCTATAAAGAGATTACAATCATGTCTAGGTTCAGTGTATTCAATCTAGACCTATAAGCATGTGAAGTCAATAGAAATACTAGGCTGAGATGCTTCACATGCTTGGACAGGCTGAGATGCTTCACATGCTTGGACAGGCTGTCACTTGCTGTAAAGATGCTTATCCTTTCCAGCCAAGAGAAACCTTATCCCTTACCCTCCTTGAACGAGTTTCAACTCCTCTCTTCACCAAGTTACCTTCTCATCACTTCAGGTAACTTCCCAAGTAGTTACTGTGGTTAAAAATAAAGTTACCACAGTAAAACTCTAAAGTTACTGTCTCAGCCTCAACATTCTATTGAACCTCAAAGCTTCATCTCTTCACTTCTTGGTCTTCTTCTCAACACTCCCCCTCAAGCTTGACCATGTGGAACAAGTCAAGCTTGGAAACCATGAAGACCTCCCTCATTAAAAACCTCACCAAAGAAAACCCATTGGGATAAAACTTTGATGAGGGAAAAAGAGTGGAGACTCCATGGTTAAGGGGCTCAGCTCCTGGGAGTAAGATCAATGAGTCCAAGCCTGGATAGTATGGACTCCATTGTCTTCAATCTCGCTGCCTTGGTAAACACATCTGCAAGCTGATCTTCACTCCTTGTATAACATGGCAGAATCACTCCTAAGATAATCATCTGCCTCACCTTATGACAATCCACCTCTATGTGCTTTGTTCTCTCATGAAACACTGAGTTGGAGGCAATGTGGATAGCTGCTTGATTGTCACAATGCATAGTCATAGGAGTACTCTGCTCAATCTCTAGATGCTTCAAGATCCCCTTGATCCACACCAACTCGTTTGTCAGCTTCAACATGGCTCTATACTCAGCTTCAGCACTTGAACAAGAGATAACCTTTTGCTTCTTACTCTTCCAAGTAACCAAGTTCCCTCCAATGAATGTACAATACCCAGTAGTTGATCTCCTGTCCACTCTATCTCCTGCCCAATCAGCATCACAATATCCAACCACTTCTGTACTGCCATTGCAACCCATCCAAACTCCTTGACCAGGCGTGCCTCTCAAATACTTCAGTATCCTATCAACCATCTTCCAGTGATGTACCTTTGGCGCTTGCATATGCTGACTTACTTGATTCACAGCAAAACATATATCAGGTCTGGTGATAGTCAAGTAGATCAGTTTGCCAACCATCTTCCTATACAGCTTAGCATCCTCAAACAACTGCTTCTCTTCAACCTCCCCCTCATGCAAAACCTTATACCCCTCCTCAAGAGGTGTCTTTGCTACCTTTCCTCCAAGTACATCAGTCTCCTTCAGCATATCCATTGTATACTTCCTTTGAGACATAAACAAACCCTCCTTGGATCTGCATATTTCAATCCCCAAGAAATACTTCATCTCTCCCAAGTCTTTGATATCAAACACAGACTTGAGGAACTCTTTAGTGGCTTTAATCCCAGCCTTATCACTCCCTGTGATAATCAAATCATCCACATATACCAGTATCACAATGATCCCTGATGGAGTAACCAAAGTGAAGAGTGTATGATCCAGTTCAGACTTCCTGAATCCTCTCCCATTCAAAGTTGTACTCAGCTTCCTGTACCAAGCTCTAGGAGACTGCTTAAGCCCATATATTGCCTTCTTCAATCTCAAAACATTTCCTGGTTTTACTAGATGCTCAAGACCAGGAGGGGGAAGCATGTATACCTCATCTTCTAGCTCACCTTGTAAGAAAGCATTCTTCACATCCATCTGCCACAAATCCCACTCCAAGTTTGTTGCAATGGATAACACAATCCGAACTGTGTGTAGCTTAGCTACTGGTGCAAAGGTATCAATGTAATCCTCTCCATAGGTCTGTGTAAATCCCCTTGCAACCAATCTGGTCTTCTTCCTATCAATCTGTCCATTTGCTAGATACTTGATTGTGAAGATCCATCTACTAGATACAGCCTTCTTTCCCTTAGGTAGCTCACTCTCATACCATGTATCATTTTTGATCATAGCACCTGCTTCATCTCCCACTGATTCTTTCCATTCCTTGTCTAACATAGCTTCTTCATAAGTCTTTGGTACATAACTCTCATCCAGACTACTCATAAAGGCATAGTGCTCCTCTGGAAACTCAGCAAAGGAACACATGGCTTGAGAAGGATGCTCCACAGCCTGGGCATTGTAGTACACTCTCGTGTTTACCCAGTTGGAAGGATCCCTCTTTATCCTTGTGCTCCTCCGCAAGGTCTCAACATGTTCTTCAGCCTGAATATTATCTTGTGTTTCCTCTCCTAAACCAGTAGGTTCTCCCTGCTCATTTCCACCTGACTGAGCCTCACTCTCCTCTGTACCAGTAGACTGAACAACATTCTCTACTTCCTGTGTCTCCTCATGATCATGCTGTCCTGAATCCTCTTGGTTTTGCTCCTGCTCCTCTGATTCAGATCCATTCCCCCTCTCATGATCAAGAGTGTTGAGATGAGATGAGGAATAAGAAGAGAAGAGATGATGGGTTGAGATAGCTGAAGAGGAGGAAGCTTAGGAATGAATGGGAGTGTTTGGCTCGACCTAGGCCGTACGGGCCGTACCATCCGTACATGGGAGGATCGGCCAAACATCGACCATAAACTTACCCGAGTAACGCGGTTAGGAAGAAGGAGTTACTCAAGTCTATTACCATCTGATCTATCCGTTGGAAAGGATAAGGGAAGAGCCTTGGACAGGCTGGCACAGCTGGAAAAGGGAAAGGAGCTTTTGGGACAGCTAAGAGATGCCAAAAGCGTGTGAGACACTTCATTGGATAGATTTGAATTAGGCTGTTGACTCCACATGCTTTCTCTTCTCTCTAGTTACGAAAACCCTACTTGTTCCTTCATATAAATATGTAACCTCACTCATTAATAAGATTAAGCAAGTTTTGAGTCTTTCTCTTAGTCTTTAATCTCAATGGTTCCATATTAGACTCATAATCTCATTTTATACTCTAATCTGTTCTAAATCTATTCTAATCTTCTCTAAACACTCAGATTACTCTAAACAACACTAAAAGTGTTATGGTATCAGAGCCAGGTTAGTGAGAACCTGAGTTCGTTGTGGGTTCTTTGAAGGTTCAAGATTGAAGCTTTGAAGAGTTTGTGTGTGTGTTCTTGTGTTCTTGAGAGTTTTTGGGTACTGTCCGAGTTCAAGTCTGGTTCTTGTGTGTTATTGAAGTGGTGAGGGTTGAAGACTGAGGCTGTGAAGGTTCATACAAGTCATTCAGCTCAAGATAAAGTTAGTAAAGTCTAAAGAGTTCAGCATTCAACATGGAGAGTGGGATGAACATGAACATGAAGGTGGCGGTTTGTTTCAAGGGAAACAACTACTTGGTGTGGTCTCGGATGGTGAGAACCACGGTGGGAAGCAAGGGGCTTTGGAAGCACATCACACCAGGAGAAGCTCCAAAGCTCATCACTCAAGGAGAGGGTGAAGATGAAGCCGCAAGCAAGGCGGAAGAGAAGTGGCATCAAGAGGACATGTTGGTGATGTCTGTGCTTCATGCGTCCCTTGAGCCAGCTATTCTAGATGCATACAGCTACTGTGAGTCTGCTAAAGAGCTGTGGGATACATTGAAGAAGGTGTATGGCAATACTTCAAACCTAAGCAGAGTGGTTGAGGTGAAGCAAGCTATTAACAACCTTGTACAAGAAGACATGGAGTTTACCAAGCATCTAGGAAGGTTCAGAACTCTCTGGTCCGAAATGGAGATGCTTAGGCCAAGCACAACGGATGCTGATGAACTCAACAAGAGGAGAGAGCAAGATAAGGTCTTTGGGCTACTCCTCACGATGAATCCAGCTTACAACAGTCTGATTCAACACCTGCTGAGGGAAGATACTCTACCTGATCTTGAAGAGGTGTGCGCAAGGATTCAGAAGGAACAAGGCTCTATTGGGTTGTTTGGAAAGAAAGGAGAGATGTCACTTGTGAACCGAGCAACTCAAGAGGAAGGAAGTGAAGCTCCTTGTTGAGATGAGAGAATAAAGAGTTGATATATTGAGAGAGGAAGAGATTTGGAGCAGACAGTAACTTTGGAGAGTTACCACAGTAACTTTATTGTAACTGTGGTAACTAAAGAAGTTACCATGGTAACTAGGGTAACTCGGATGGCAAGGAGGAGTTACCTTAGGTTGTCTACACTTGATCTGAGTATGGGAAGGGATAAGAGAGGAGACTTGGACAGGCTGTCACTAGCTGGAAAGGAGAAGAGTGCTTTAGCACTATTAGAAGCATGTGAGCAATCTCAGTCATGGGATTAACAGCCTGGTCTTTGACTACACATGCTTATCTTATCCTCTTAGATGGATTTCGAAAATGATTCTTCCTTTAGTATATATCTGATGTAAACTCTCTCATAATTAATTAATGGAGTTTTGAGTCTCTCTCTCTCTTGTTCTTAATCTCCAATCTCTTTAATTCTCAGATTAAACTTAATCACTCTTTAAATCACAAAATCTAATATGGTATCAGAGCTAGGTTACTTTAAAAGGAGAGAGTGATTTCGTTTTTCTAAATGTTCTTGAGTGTTCTTGAGTGTTCTTGAGAGTTCTTGAGATTTTTCAAGAGCTAGATCCTTTAAAAGTCAAGTTTGTGTCTGTTGGTGTTTCTTTTGGAGAGTCAGCTTCAAGGGAGTCCCTTTAGGTGTTTGACAAGGTCAGAAGAGGGGTCTAGCTTGTGGTTAAGCTTGGCGTGTGAGATTAGAAGTATTTGAGGGAAGATCTAGGCTAAAGAAAATGGAGCTGCTTCAATCTGGTACAACAAGGCGTGAAGAGAAGAAAGAGAGAGGGAATGAGTGGGGGTGGTTCTCACAAATGAAAACAACTCTGAAGAGGTGTGGAGTTTGGAGAAACCATGAGAAGGAAGAATCTTTAAAGGGTAAACTGCTGAGAAAGATCAGACAGCAAGAGAAACAAGTGGAAATTGCTTTAGTCTTGAAGAAAGTACACTGCTTGAGAAGATTGAAGATGTTTATGAGAACAAGATCAATCTTAGGAGAGTGTATGAAGTCAAGAAGGTGATCAGTGGAGTTAAACAAGGAAGAGAAGAGTTCAATAACCATGTGAGGAAGCTACAACACTTTTGGGTTGAACTACAAGGGTTGAGATCCCATGTGGATGGGGATGCTACACAAGAGCAAGAGATGGTCTTGAAGCTCTTGGCGAGCATGGAGTCATCATATGGGTGGCTGGTGGAGATGGTTCTAAGAGGGGAACAGCTTCCTGAAATGGAAGAGATCTGTGTGCTTATAAGAAGGGCGTATGAGATAATGAGAGATGATGAGAGGCTAACCATGAGTAGGAGTGAGAGCTCATGGAAGCCAACTGGGAGTAGGAGTGAGAGCTTCCAGAAGCTAACCATGAGTAGGAGTGAGGGCTCATGGAGGCTAACCGGGAGTAGGAGTGAGGGCTTCTGGAAGAGGAGGAGGTGCAGAATGCTATCCAAAGCTTCTATCAACATAGGAAAGGGTAGGAAGAGAGTTGTGGGAGAGTGTTCTTACTCAGCCTACATGGGGGAATCAGTAGAAGACAGTGGGGTGTTAAAAGAGCAGAAGAAAGGGAGTGGAGCTGATGATCGCATCACCAGGAAGGAATGGAGAGTGTTCATGGAACATGTACAAGCCTTAGCAGCAAGCAAGAAGCATGCTATACAATCCGGAGCTTCTAAACCCATTGTGATTGATTCTGGAGCAAGTCATCATATGATCAGTGATAGGAGGCTTATAAGTGAGATCAAGGCTGCAACAGGGAGTGTTATGATAGCTAATGGTGCCATGATCCCAATAGAAGGAGTGGGAAAGCTCAAACTGTTTGAGAAGGACACAGCTGCCTTCTACATGCCTCAGTTCACTTCAAATCTATTATCTGTGAAGAAAGCTACCATTGATCTTGGTTGTCAAGTAGTATTCAGACCTGATGAAGTTGGGTTTCAAGATTTGAAGACTGGGAGAGTCATTGGTAGAGGAGACAGCAAGAACCAGCTATACCACCTCGACTTGGCTAAGACCTCTAATCCCTTTGATTCTATTTGCTTGAGTAGTACTGCTGAGAAGATTGATAGTATTACTTGGCATGCTAGATTAGGACATCCTCATGCTCGTGCCATTGAATTGATAATCCCTAATATGTCATTCAATCACTTGGATTGTGAAGCATGCATATTAGGAAAGCATTGTAGGACTGTTTTCCCAACATCTGAGACTACTTATGAGCATTGCTTTGATCTAGTTCACTCGGATGTGTGGACCGCTCCATGCATGTCTAGAGACAGCCATAAATACTTTGTGACATTCATTGATGAGAAGTCTAAGTATACATGGCTCACATTGCTTCCATCTAAAGATAGGGTGCTAGAAGCTTTTATGAACTTTCAAGCATATGTATCTAATCAATACAATGCTACTGTGAAGGTACTGAGATCAGACAACAGAGGTGAATACATCAGCAATGCCTTCAAGAGTCATCTAGCCAAGCATGGGATTGTGCATCAGACCAGTTGTCCATACACACCACAGCAGAATGGTGTAGCTGAGAGGAAGAATAGGCACTTGATGGAGGTTGCTAGGTCGATGATGTTTCATGCAAATGTCCCAAAACGTTTTTGGGGAGATGCTGTACAGACTGCTTGCTATCTCATCAACCGGGTCCCAACCAAGATACTAAAGAATCTGTCTCCATTTGAGGTGCTGAATAAGAGCAAGCCTTTTATTGATCACCTACGAGTATTTGGGTGTGTATGCTATGTCATGACTCCAGGAGAACAGAGAAACAAGCTGGAGGCAAAGAGTACTAAGGCTATGTTCATTGGATACTCTATCACTCAGAAGGGATACAAGTGCTATGATCCTGAAGCAAGGAGAGTGATGGTATCTAGAGAAGTGAAGTTTATTGAATCAAAAGGGTATTATGAAGAAAAGGAGTGGGAAAATCTGAAGGATTTGTCTCAAGCTCCATCTGATAGAGCAACAACACTGAGGGTGATGTTGGAGAAGCTAGGGATAGGGTTATCCCAGGATCAGGAATCTGGAAGAAGAGAGTCTTCCAATCCGACTAGTGAAGCTGAAAGAACAACTCCTCTTGATCATGAGAGGGGAATGGAATTGAATCTCATGAGCAAGTGCAAAATCAAGAAGATTCAGGCCAGCATAATCAAGAGGTGACACAGGAAGTAGAGAGTGGTGCTCAGTCTAGTGGAGATGGGCAAAGAGAGTCTACTGGCTCAGATGAGAGTGGAGAATGGGAAGGAGATCCTAATGGGTCAAATGAGAGTGGTGCTCAATCAAGTGAAGATGGGCAAGAGCCACAAGAAGAACAAGTTCAGGAGCTAAGGAGGAGCACAAGGGTGAAGAGAGATGCTTCCAACTGGGTAAACACGAGAGTGTACTACAATGCCCAGGCTGTGGAGCATCCTTCTCAAGCTATGTGTTCCTTTGCAGAGTTTCCGGACGAGCATACAGCCTTCACAGTAAGCTTGGATGAGAGCTATATTCCAAGGACATATGAAGAAGCTATGGCTTTAAAGGAGTGGAGAGATTTAGTTGCTGATGAGTCCGGAGCCATGATTAAGAATGAAACGTGGTATGAGAGTGAGCTGCCTAAAGGGAAGAAGGCAGTGACTAGTAAATGGGTGTTCACAATCAAGTTTCATCCTGATGGAAGAATAGAGAGGCGCAAGTCTAGGTTGGTGGCAAGAGGATTTACTCAGACATATGGTGAGGACTATGTTGAGACCTTTGCTCCTGTGGCTAAACTTCATACTATCAGGATTGTATTATCTTTAGCTGTGAATCTTGAGTGGGATGTGTGGCAAATGGATGTGAAGAATGCATTCCTTCAAGGAGAGTTGGAAGATGAAGTATACATGCACCCACCACCAGGTCTTGAACATCTAGTAAAGAAGGGTAATGTGTTGAGGTTGAGGAAAGCTATCTATGGTCTCAAGCAGTCTCCAAGGGCGTGGTACAACAAGTTGAGTACTACACTGAATGGGAGAGGGTTCAGAAAGTCAGAATTGGATCACACTCTCTTTACCCTAACCACCTCATCTGGTATTGTGGTGTTGCTTGTGTATGTGGATGATATCATCATCACAGGCAGTGATAAGGAAGGCATCAAGGCTACAAAGGAGTATCTCAAGGCAAGCTTTGAGATTAAAGACTTGGGGGAAATGAAGTATTTTTTGTTGAAACTTACATGATCTGAGAGTACTTGGTGGTTATTCAAGAAGAGGAGCAGATCAGTTATGAAGCATAATGAAGGATGAAGAAGCAATCACCAATGCGGCCTCTAGAGTGAGGTGATTGGTACTACAGTCTGAAGCATCCTGTCATGAAGGTTTCAGTAACATGGTGGTGACTCATGAAGAAGAAGCAGCCAAGACTCAGCTTGTATCTATCAAGGAAGATCTGGTAGTCCGAGCACTTGATCACAACAAGAAGGTTGTGAGAAAGGGGGAGAGACCAAGATCTGTCTAAAGAAGAGTACAAGAAGTGTTGATGATGAGCAAGAGGAGTGGGTTATATCTTGCATCACATGAGGGCCATGATCCAGAGTCTTTGTGTCCCTTACATTATTGGTAAGGCACAAAGACTCACTGGCCAATCCCTAGGCCTTGGAGACTTTACTCTTTTTCCCTCATCAAGGTTTTGTCCCAAAGGGTTTTCCTTGGTGAGGTTTTTAATGAGGAAGTTCTTCAAGGTTCCAAGCTTGACTTAGGATCATCTAGAGTCAAGCTTGAGGGGGAGTGTTAACTTGAAGAAAGGAATGGAGGAGCTAAAGGTGTTAAGTTGAGATGGATCTTGTACAAAGATAGGGCAAGAGCTTTAGAGATTGCCTATCAAAAGTGATGAGGAGTCTAAAGGTGTTCAGAAGTGATATGAGGGATGTTCTAAGCAAGGGAAAAGTCTAGGAGAGACTTAGAAGAGTGTTGAGGAGCAAATGGGCGTGTGTGCAATATTAGGGTGAGGTAGTACGGATTTGGTACGGACGTGTACGGACCGTACGGATCCGTACGTACCAGGTCGATCCCAAAAGTGCATAACTCGACCATTTGAGAAGATATGAAGTTGGTGCGAAAATAGGGCGCAGCCTGACATCTCGGGTAGCTTGTACTAAGTCTGTGCAAGAATAGGGCAGCATTAGAGTGTGCTGGACGAAGGGATAAGGTTCTGATCCTAAGGCATCAAAGGAGTATCAAGAAGATCCCTTTGGAGTGTGATTGGCTACTTTAGTAAAGAAACAGGCTGGCTGTTGCTGGAAAGGAAGAGCAGCCTTGACTATGAATCTGGACAGTAACTTGGGAAGATGAAGAGGAGCCTAAGGAGAGCCAATCAGTGATCAGGCGCCAGCTTGCCTTGTTTGAATTAAAGTGATCAGATATTACAAGAAGACCATCTCATCTACACCATCCATTCCCTTAAGTTAATTATAGCCATCAGATATAGGTTTATGAGTTGCAATGATGTAAAGCCTATATAAGGATGTGTCTTGGACGTTTTGTAATCTCTTAAGAGAGTATGGGGGTTTTCCCCATCTCCTTCATAATTATAAAAGTGTGTTCTTGATCAGATTCCCTTAATCTACCCCTTTCTTAGTCTCTAATCTCTTAATCTCTCAAAGTCTCTTTGTTTCTGATTCAAGTTCATACTAGTTTCTGAAAGATTAAGAGAATGAAATGATTTAGAGAAGATTAAGGAACAGAATGAGAGATTATGAAGAGATTAGACTAGAATCATGATTAAGAGAGTATGAACTTAGAGAGATAAACTCAGAACTGTATGATTTATTATTAATGACAAGAGTTATAATATATAGTGTGAGATCATAAGGGTTTTCGAAATCAAAGGGCTAAGCTAAGCATGTGAAGTCAACAAGGAGAGGATAAGCTTTCTTTAGACCGGCCAATCAGCTTCTCCACATGCTTGGAGTATCTGGCATCTTGGACCAAGATGCTCTTGCCTTTCCAGCTGTGCCAGCCTGTCAAGCCGCGTCTCTTCTTATCCTCCAACGGTCTGATCCATCAGCCAAAGCCTCTCCTTTCCACATGAGTTACTCGGGTAACTTCTTGTGACCGTGTGGTCGAGGTTTCACTTATCTGAATGTGTACGGACCGTACGGCCTTGTACGGCCTTGTACGGTCAGGCCATTGTGAACCTCTCCCATCACACCAATGCTTAACATACTCCCTTCAGTCTTAACCCCCTTTGTGCTTCACATCTTTATACTTAACTCTTCAACACTCCCCCTCAAGCTTAGCTTTGTGAAGTCTAAGCTTGGACACTATGAGATCTTCCTCATTAAAAACCTCACCAAAGAAAACCCATTGGGACAAAACTTTGATGAGGGAAAAAGAGTAAAGACCTCATAGTAAGGGGCTCAGCTCCTAGGTGAAAGATCAATGAGTCCCAACCTGATGTAGATGGACTCCATTGTCTTCATCCTTGCCGCTTTTGTGAACACATCAGCCAGTTGATCCTCACTCCTTGTATAGCATGGCAGAATCACTCCCAAGACTATCATCTGCCTCACCTTGTGACAATCCACTTCAATGTGCTTGGTTCTCTCATGGAAGACTGAGTTGGAGGCAATGTGGATTGCGGCTTGGTTATCACAATGCATTGTCATTGGCGCCACTTGCTCAATCTCAATGTGCTTCAAGATCCCCTTGATCCATACCAACTCATTAGTGAGCTTCAGCATTGCTCTATACTCTGCCTCCGCACTAGAACATGAGACCACCTTCTGCTTCTTGCTCTTCCAAGTCACAAGGTTCCCTCCAATGAAGGTGCAGTAGCCGGTTGTAGATCTTCTGTCTGCTCTATCTCCAGCCCAATCTGCATCACAGTAGCCAACAACTTCTGTACTCCCATTGCATCCCATCCAGACTCCTTGGCCTGGTGATCCGTTGAGGTAGCTTAGCACTCTATCTACCATTCTCCAATGGTGATCCTTTGGAGCTTGCATGTGTTGACTCACCTGATTCACAGCAAAGCAGATATCAGGTCGTGTGATTGTTAGGTAGATTAGCTTACCCACTAGCTTCCTATAAAGCTTAGGGTCATGGAACAGCTTGCTGTCTTCAAGCTCCCCCTCTCTTGGTACTTTGTACCCATCCTCCATTGGCATTTTCGCGGTTTGTCCTCCAAGTTTACCTGCATCTTTCAAAAGATCAAGTGTATATTTTCTTTGGGACATGAATAATCCTTCCTTGGATCTACAAATCTCAATCCCAAGAAAGTATTTCATCTCTCCAAGATCTTTAATCTCAAACACAGACTTGAGATAGTCTTTGGTTTCTTGTATTCCAACCTTATCACTCCCAGTAATGATAATGTCATCAACATAGACCAATAGACAGATGATACCTGAGGTTGTGTTTAGAGTGAACAAGGTATGGTCCAGTTCAGACTTCCTGAAGCCTTTTCCATTCAGTGTAGTACTCAGCTTGTGATACCAGGCTCTAGGTGATTGCTTCAATCCATAGATAGCCTTCTTCAATCTTAGGACATTCCCTGGCTTCACAAGACTCTCAAGACCCGGAGGAGGCTGCATATACACCTCATCTTCAAGTTCCCCTTGTAGAAATGCATTCTTCACATCCATTTGCCACAATCCCCATTCAAGGTTAGTAGCAATTGATAAGATGATTCTGATGGTGTGAAGCTTAGCTACTGGAGCAAATGTGTCTATGTAGTCCTCTCCATATGTCTGTGTAAACCCTCTAGCCACAAGCCTGGTCTTCTTCCTATCAACCGTCCCATCTGGTCTATACTTGATTGTAAATATCCATTTACATGATACTGCGTTCTTCCCTTGAGGCAGCTCACTCTCATACCAGGTTCCATTCTTAACCATAGCATCAGCATCAGCCTCATCCGCAACTGAGTTTCTCCGCTCTTTGTCTTTCATTGCCTCCTCATATGTCCTTGGTATGTAGCTTGTATCCAAACTTGTCATAAAGGCACAATGCTCGTTTGGGAACTCGGCAAATGAACAGACAGCTTGACTAGGATGTGCAACGGCTTGAGCATTGTAATAGACTCTGGTATTGGTCCAGTTAGATGGATCCTTCCTTACTCTCGTACTTCTTCTTAATGGCACTGTCTCCATAAGTGGCTCACTGACCACATCAGGTTCTATAGCCGTTTCATTCAGTACCTCTTCCCTTTCTTCAGGTTGTATCTCCATCTGATCTCTTCTTTCTTCAGTTGCATCTTCATTGTGCATCACTTGTTGATCAGGACTTGAGCTCCCTTCATTCTCATGAGCTGTATCAGACTTGTTTCCCCCTTCATGATCAGCATGGGATGTGTCTTCAGCTTCATTTTGAACTGGTGCTTCTCGCCCTTTTGGATCCTGGGTTGTATTGATCCCAAGACCATCCAAGATCATCCTAAGACTCGCGGCCTTATCAGATGGTTGAGCTAGATCTTCCAGATCTTCCCAGCTCCTTTCTTCATAGTAACCTTTAGTTTCTATGAACTTTACGTCCCTTGAAACTAGAAGTCTTCTTGTTTGCGGATCAAAGCATTTGTATCCTCTTTGTGTTGTTGAGTATCCCACAAACATGGCTTTGGTACTCTTAGGCTCCAACTTGTTCCTCATGTCTCCTGGAATCAGCACATAACATAGGCTTCCGAACACTCTCAAATGGCTTAGAGATGGCTTGACCTTATTCAGTACTTCAAACGGTGATTGATCTTCCAAGACTCTTGTAGGAATTCGGTTGATCAAGTAGCAGGCTGAGATCACAGCATCACTCCAAAATCTCTTTGGGACATTGGTTTGAAACATCATTGATCTTGCAACCTCCATTAGATGTCTGTTCTTTCTCTCAGCCACACCATTTTGTTGTGGAGTGTAAGGACAGCTAGTTTGATGAAGGATTCCGTGTAAGGCTAGATGTTGCTTGAAGGCATTGCTTGTATATTCCCCACCATTATCTGATCTGAAAATCTTAAGCTTGGCATTATAATGGTTAGATACATAAGCTTGAAAGTTTTTAAATGCTTCAAGAACTCTATCCTTAGTTTTAATGAGTGTTATCCAGGTGTATTTGGATTTTTCATCAATGAATGTTACAAAGTACTTATAATTTTCCCTAGACAAGCAAGGAGCAGTCCAAACATCAGAATGCACAAGATCAAAGCATTTCTCATATATAGTAGTTGAGTTTTTAAAGACTGTCTTACAATGTTTGCCCAAGATACATGCTTCACATTCATTATTTTTAAACATGACACCTGGTAACATTAAGCTTAAAGCCCTAACATGTGGATGACCTAATCTAGCATGCCATAATGCATCATTATTCAAACTAGAGATAGAACTAAACGAGAAACTTGAATTGGAAATGGGAGCTATGTCTTCTAGCATATAAAGCTCTCCTTTGGTAACTCCCTTGCCAATCATCTTTCTTGTGTCAATATCCTGAAACTTCACATCATTAGGACTAAAGATAACATTACAATGTAGATCAGTAGTACATCTTTTAACAGATAATAAATTTGATGTGAATTCAGGCATATAGAAAGCTTTAGACTCCTTATCAAACAGATTTAGATTTCCTATCCCTTTAATTGCAATTCTATCACCATTTGCAATCATCACATTTCCACAAGCAGGTTCTATATCCTTAATGAGACTAGTGTCACTAATCATGTGATGAGATGCACCTGAATCTACAATCAAAGGTTTTATCACATTTTTAGCAGCAAGTGTTCTAGGCAAATCATTCAAGCTGTTTAGAAATCTAGATGCATCATTTATCTCACTGTTATGACTTAGATAACCATGAGTTCTATCTATGTATGATGCAGCAAGAGAATATCCTAGAGGAGTGTTCATACAGTTACCATTCTCCTTGAGAGCTTTGATAAGGGCATCAATGTCTGATCTCCTTATCATCTCACCATCAGTGCTCTTCCCCGGAGTGTGCTGAGTGGTTAAGGCCTTCCCTTCACCTTCTCGCATGGCCTGTCCAGCTCCGGATGTTCCAGCTTCACTAGCTCCATCAGACAGATGCGCCCTTGCCTCTCTATCCCTCATGAACTTGGTAGGCTTGAGGTGAGGGTGTAGAATCCAGCATTGGCTCCTCTTATGGCCCTGCTTCTTGCAATGATCACACTTCCCTCCAAACTTCCCTTCATCAGTCTTGTAAGCCGCTTTGTTTGCTTGGATAGCATCAGCTTGATTTGCGAGTGTAAGCTCCCCCTTTCCTCCAAACAACCCAACTGATCCCTCCTCTCTTTGTATCTGCGCACATACATCTTCAAGGGAAGGGAGCTTTGGTGATCTCAAGATGTGCTTGATGAGGTCATTGTAGACCGGATTCAAGGTGAGCAACAACCCAAACACTTGATCCTGCTCTCTTCTCTCCATGAGAACATCTTGATCAGTGGTGTTAGGCCTCAGCATCTCTAGCTCAGACCATAAGGCTCTGAACTTTCCCAAGTGTTTAGTAAACTCCACCTCTTCTTGCACAAGTGTGTTGATTGATCTCTTCAACTCAAACACACGGCTCAGATTAGAGATGTTACCGTAGACCTTTTGGAGCGTATCCCACAGGTCCTTTGGCGTCTCACAGTAGCTGTAGGCTTCCAGGATTGAAGCTTCAAGTGACCCATGTAGTACAGTAAGCACCTTCAAGTCATCTTGATCCCACTTCTCTTGATCTACCACCATCAGCTCTTGACCGCCTTCTCCTTCTTTAGCAACTGGTTTCGGAGCTCCATCTGAGATATGGCTCCATAAACCCTTGCTCCCAACTGCCGCTTTCACCAAGCGAGACCACAACAGGTAGTTAGTACCACCCTTCAACGTAACCGCAACCGAGAGAGCCTTGCTCTTGCTTTCTTCCATTCCAAATGCTTAAGAACAACCGTAAATGAAATGAAGCTGAAGATTACTGAGATTTAGAAACCAGGAAATGGGTAACCTGGCTCTGATACCATGAAAGATTAAGAGAATGAAATGATTTAGAGAAGATTAAGGAACAGAATGAGAGATTATGAAGAGATTAGACTAGAATCATGATTAAGAGAGTATGAACTTAGAGAGATAAACTCAGAACTGTATGATTTATTATTAATGACAAGAGTTACAATATATAGTGTGAGATCATAAGGGTTTTCGAAATCAAAGGGCTAAGCTAAGCATGTGAAGTCAACAAGGAGAGGATAAGCTTTCTTTAGACCGGCCAATCAGCTTCTCCACATGCTTGGAGTATCTGGCATC
Source organism: Brassica napus (assembly GCF_020379485.1). Classification (NCBI taxonomy): domain Eukaryota; kingdom Viridiplantae; phylum Streptophyta; class Magnoliopsida; order Brassicales; family Brassicaceae; genus Brassica; species Brassica napus. The sequence goes on from NW_026014815.1 coordinate 65,665, forward strand.
TTGGACCAAGATGCTCTTGCCTTTCCAGCTGTGCCAGCCTGTCAAGCCGCGTCTCTTCTTATCCTCCAACGGTCTGATCCATCAGCCAAAGCCTCTCCTTTCCACATGAGTTACTCGGGTAACTTCTTGTGACCGTGTGGTCGAGGTTTCACTTATCTGAATGTGTACGGACCGTACGGCCTTGTACGGCCTTGTACGGTCAGGCCATTGTGAACCTCTCCCATCACACCAATGCTTAACATACTCCCTTCAGTCTTAACCCCCTTTATGCTTCACATATTTATACTTAACTCTTCAACAGTTTCATCAGACCTCTTATTCAACTAGTTCAAGACCTTATCTTTGCCTTTAATGGCTTTTCTTACACATACACAGCCAGAGCTCTCAAATCTCACATTTTCTTGGGATTGAGATATGCAGATCAAAGGAAGGATTGTTTATGTCCCAAAGGAAATATGTGATTGATCTCTTGAAGGGAGCAGATGCCTATGGAGGAAAGACAGCCAAGATGCCAATGGAGGATGGTTACAAGGTTCCACGTGAGGGGGAGATTGAGGATAGCATGCCATTCCATGATCCTAAGCTGTATAGGAAGCTAGTGGGGAAGTTGATTTATCTTACCATTACTAGACCTGATGTGTGTTTTGCGGTGAATCAAGTCAGTCAACACATGCAAGTTCCTAAGGAGCACCATTGGCGGATGGTGGAAAGGATCTTGATGTATCTGAATGGAACTACTGGTCTTGGAGTATGGATGGGATGTAACAAGAGTACTGAGGTAGTAGGCTACTGTGATGCAGATTGGGCTGGAGACCGAGCAGACAGAAGATCAACCACAGGCTATTGTACATTCATTGGTGGTAACTTGGTCACTTGGAAGAGTAAGAAGCAGAAGGTGGTGTCTTGTTCTAGTGCTGAGGTTGAGTATAGAGCAATGCTGAAGCTTACAAATGAGCTAGTGTGGATAAAAGGGATTTTGAAGCATCTGGAGATTATTCAAGCAACGCCAATGACAATGCATTGTGATAATCAAGCAGCTATCCACATTGCATCTAATTCTGTGTTCCATGAGAGAACAAAGCACATTGAGGTTGATTGTCACAAGGTGAGGCAGATGATGATTCTTGGGGTGATTCTACCTTGTTATACTCGGAGTGAGGATCAATTAGCAGATGTGTTCACAAAGGCAGCAAGGCAAAAGACAATGGAGTCCATACACATCAGGTTAGGACTCATTGATCTCTCGCCTAAGGGCTAGTCTATACACTCTCCTGATCATGTGATCTCTATGTGAGATTTTCAGAGCACAGGTTGTGTGGGCGTGGTGAATCAACCTCCACAGGTTGGGACTGAGTCTTGTTCAACAATGGAAGAGAATAACAAAGAGACTGATGGAAGAATAAGAATGGTGTGAGATTAAGAGACTTTGGGTGAGAGATGAGAGATTAGAGAGATTGAGAGATTAGTTAACCAGAGAATAGAGATTGGGAGATTCAAAGTAACCAAAGACTATGAAGGAGAAGGGGAAATCCCCCTAACTCTCTTAAGAGTTACAAATCGCCATATACATCTGTTTATATAGACTTTTACAATCTGAGACATCATAAACCTATATCTAATGGCTGTAAATAACTTAAGAGGAATGGATGGTGTAGATGAACTGGTCTTGTTGCAATCTGTGTAGTTGAATCTGATTGGCTGAAGCAGCTGGCGCCTATCTTTAATTCAAACCAGGGCTGTGCTGTGATTGGCTCTCCTTAAGCTCCTCCTAATCTGTCCACAGATCAGTCTAGGTTCATGGTCGTGGCTCCCCTTGCCTTTACAGTCAAAGCCAGCCTGTCCCATGACCAAACTCTCCAATCATATCACAGCACCTTATCTTCTTTGTCTTCTTCTCTTAAGAGCTTCTTTTGTCTTCTTCTCTTAAGAGCTTGTTTTGTCTTCTTCTCTTAAGAGCTGACCTATGCCCTATTTTTGCACAAACTTCATAACTTCTGAAATGATCGAGTTATGAGCTTTCGGGTCGGGACAGGTCCGTACGGATCCGTACGGTCCGTACACGTCCGTACCAAATCCGTACGGCCTCGCCCTAAGTTTGCACACTCGACCACCTGCTCCCAAAGATACTCCTAAGCCTCTCCTGACTTGGCCCTATCTTTGCACAACCATCAGATCACTTCTGGACACTCTCAGACCCTCCTGAAGCCTTAGTAGACAATCCCTGAAGGACTTGCCCTATCTTTGCACAAGCACCAACTCAACTCATCACCTTTGCTTCTCCACTTCTTCTTTTCAAGTTAACACTCCCCCTCAAGCTTGACCTTAGCTGATCCTAAGTCAAGCTTGGAACCTTGAAGAATCCCCTCATTAAAAACCTTACAAGGAAAACCCTTTGGGACAAAACCTTGTAAGGGAAAAAGAGTAGGTTCATCAAGGCCTGGGGATTGGCCAGTGAGCCCTTGTGCCTTAGAACCAGTGTGGTTGGACACAAGAAGCTCTGGATCACGGCCTAATAGGTGCAACAACTCTTCACAGCTTTGCACACACTTCACACTTCAGCTTCACCTCTTCATGGAACTGGTTTGAAGTCTCCCCCTCTCAACTGACTTCTCAGCCATCTTAGAGAAGCTAGGACACGACCAGAGTATCTTCAAACACCAGTGAGCCTTATCAACACTTCACACACGGCTTGCCCTCCTCATAGACCTGGTTTGGATCTCCCCCTCTCAACAGACTTCACAGCCACCTTAGAGAAGCTAGGAAATGACCAGGAACACCTTTAGTGAGGCTCAAGCAATGGTACCTGATACATTATCCCAAAGGTGCATCAGTACCTATCAAAACCAAGAAAATGAATATCCTGCATCACACTTGATGCACACAATCTCACACTTCAATCATATTCTTTTTAAGTATCTTTTCACGCATAAGCAATGAATAAGATGAATGAAGAAGATTTGAAGAAAGAGTTTAAAAATCTAAGGGAACTTCCCTTGTGTTTTTGTGAGTTTCCTAACTCGGCCAATGCACCATCTTCTTGGCATCATCAACTTCTTGGAAAGGCAGAATGGATTCATCAGCTTCTCCTCAATCACCTCTCATTGAAGCCGCATTGATGGAGAGCCTTCTTCCTCACTCGCCAAGGCTGCTCTGAACAGCCTCTTACCTAGACATGCCACTGACTTGGTCCGGTTGATGATCCTTGTAGAAGTCTTTGCAAAGACTTGTTACTGACCATGGATCATATGCATTAAGACTCCCCCTCAAGCTTAGAACCGAGACTAGAAGGAGCTAAGCTTGTGATGATCCTATGCATCTCCATGGTCTAATAACTATCATCTTTCATGATAGCTTTCTTCTTGTGAGTTTACTCTCTTCCTTAACCAGGAACTAGGGTGTTTGAATCACCATAGAGAGTCTCACAAGACACACCTCTCATTGCATAATGACCCATGCTACACTTCCTGTAGACTAAGGACTAGATATGTCCAATGGTATTATGCAATGGCCATCTCTCATTGCATACTCAATCACACTACACTTCCTGTAGATTATGGACTAACATGTCCTGGTGATGATATGCAATGGCACAAGACCTTTGTCTTTACATTCTTGGTTGTTGGCGAGTTACATGTATCACACTCCTTGTGTACCTAACACCACCACAACTCAATGCAAGATCAGATCATCCCATTGGGATCAAACTAAGATCATCCATCCTGTTTGATCACCAATGCCACAACAATATATAAATCTTGAAACAAGCCAATCAATCAAAGCAAGAACAATCAGTTTTAAATCTCTAAAATGACAATGCAAGCTTTAAACAATACATTGACAATTTAGGCTCATTTTTAAATGCATCAATACATGAATGCACAGTCTTAAAGCATTAACTACATGAATGCATCAGGTTCAATCCGAGAGCAATATTAAAGCTATGCACAACAGTTCCAATCAATACTAATGATGCAAGCAACTTAGACAGTTTCTAATTGATGCAAGACAATCAATGATGGATTAAACATAGGCAATAGCATCAGACAACAATAGGATTGAACTTAGACAGTATGAGACATGCTTATGTATGCAAAACAGCTTATCAATCATGATGCAAGCAGCAGAGACATTCTACTCAATTCTACAACACATTCATGATGATTTCAAGCTATGGCAATACACAAGACAATGCAATGAACAGAACATGAGATTTTGGGACTCTAGACATTACTTAATATCAATAAGACAATGCAGTAGCAAAATATTTCCAGTGCAATTAGCCTAGACCTTCTACTAGAAGACATATTAAAAATAGATGAGACTAGGTTTACTCCCTTGTTTAAGATGGTGAGGAGTGGTCTCTTCATTTCGCCACTTGAGTCCTCACTTGCTACGCTTAACAGCTTCTCCTTTCATCACACAAGCTCACTAACACTCCTTCTCAAGCTTGAGACCGAGTATAGGGAAGGTCCAAGCTTGAAGGTGAGCGCTTACTAAGCTTCATGAACAACCTTGTGGGAACACCTCCATCTTCTTCAGACTTGATGCTTACTTCCCCACTTAACCACCATTGCACTGAGGAGATACCTCAGCTTACTCTCCAAGTACTTCTTATTAGAAGCTCATTGAGTGGCTTTTTTCTTCCCTCTACTTCGGCTGCATCTACACATGATCAGCTTGCAATGGCCTTGAGGAACCAGGTCATTGAGCTTAGAGGATCTTCTGGTAGCTCACTTGAGTCCACACCTCAAGCTTGACTTAGTATAGGTGCAAGCTTGAAGTGAGTCTCAATGAGACTTCAAACCGGGAGCGCATCACTACCTACAGCTGCGCTTAACCCAACCGATCTGCCATTGCCTTCAGCTCCAATGCCTTCAGGTCATCAGTCTCCCCAAGACTTAGATGATGACCTTTACTTGTGTGTCTCCATGAACCAGGAGCTCATCACTATTACTAGCTGCGCTATCTCAACCGGCCATACACACAAGTCTTTCTCCATTGCTTTAACAATGGCAAGGTCTTCCTCTTCTACTTGGATGGATGGTGAGCAAAGAACACTTCTTGTGAACCTGAAACACCACTCAAACTCCAGCAAAGATAAGACACAATTGCATTGGGATCAATCCTTGACTTCATCAAGTTTGATCACCAATGTCTCAAGCTTTATAACATTAGATAGAATCAAGACACTGTCAAGTTCTTATCTATGCAAGCAACCATTCTCTAAATACTAAGCAAGACCTTATCAGATTCAAGTCAAAGTATTAGGCAATTTTAATCACTCCTTAATATGCTACTTAGACTTTTAATCTAAATGCAACAATACAAGGCAGCAACAAGGCAGTATGCATTAATCTGAATCAGTTTCTACTCATGACAGCAAGTATGATTAGATAATATAATCTATCATCTTAACAAGACAAGTTTCATTTAGAACTGACATTAAGCATTTCACCATTTTCAATAGTATTGTTGTCAAAACTTGATTAATAAATCATCAAGTTTGATTCCCAATATCACAAGCAATGCAACAGATAGACACAAGGCATTATCAAGTTCTATTCTTTGCAAGCTAACTCTCTAAGTACATGCAAGATCCTACCAGATTCAAGACAAGTTACTTAGGCACTTTTAAAGCTTCTTTACTCAGCATTTAGACATGAATCTAATGCTTCAATGTAAGACAGCCATTTGACAGTATGCACTAGCCTTAACCAGTTTCAATTTATGAATGCAACAATATAATCCATCACACATTCATTTATAACTTAGGCTAAGCATTACTATCATCACTTAACATTAGACAATGCATTACTTTCAATCTGTTTTCAGTTCATGAGCTTCAAACAATACCATTTCACATTTAGCAAACTCATTACTTAACAGGAGCAAGCATTTTACTCTTTAAACACTAAACAAGCCTTTAAAGCATCCTGGGACAGATTCAACTAATTTTTATTTAGCAATCACACAAGATGATGTAAAACAGAATCCGCAGGACTTAACCACACCACACAACACAACCATAACATAAAGACACAAGCTTTAAACAAGGGAAGGAGGTTTAGCTTACAGCCAAGGAACCTGTGCTGGTTCCTTGAACCTCCAAGGCAATATGAATCATAACTGGCCAGATCTGAGCTGTTGGTTTGAGAACCAACATCTCCTTCTTTGCCTGGCCTTTCTCCTTGAACCCACCATGCCAAAGACACCTCCTTTCACCATGTTTGAGTCGCCACCACAAGTCACCAGTAGAAAGCTTTCTTCTTGAAGGGTTTTCCTTGGACAGAGAATAGGAAAGGCTTGGACATGCTTCCAATGGCTTTCTTTCTTCAGGACGGACATGAGAGAGTGTAGAACGACCAAGGACAGCTCCTGGACACCATGGATGAGCACATCTTCTTCTTGAAGAGGTTGAACAGCCGGCTGGACCATGAAGCTTCTTCTTGGCTTGAAATGGCATGGGAGTGAGCTTGTGCTTGAGCGGAAGCTGGAACCAAGTTCTGATGAACCTGGCTCTGATACCATGTGAGATTTTCAGAGCACAGGTTGTGTGGGCGTGGTGAATCAACCTCCACAGGTTGGGACTGAGTCTTGTTCAACAATGGAAGAGAATAACAAAGAGACTGATGGAAGAATAAGAATGGTGTGAGATTAAGAGACTTTGGGTGAGAGATTGAGAGATTAGGTAACCAGAGAATAGAGATTGGGAGATTCAAAGTAACCAAAGACTATGAAGGAGAAGGGGAAATCCCCCTAACTCTCTTAAGAGTTACAAATCGCCATATACATCTGTTTATATAGACTTTTACAATCTGAGACATCATAAACCTATATCTAATGGCTGTAAATAACTTAAGAGGAATGGATGGTGTAGATGAGCTGGTCTTGTTGCAATCTGTGTAGTTGAATCTGATTGGCTGAAGCAGCTGGCGCCTATCTTTAATTCAAACCAGGGCTGTGCTGTGATTGGCTCTCCTTAAGCTCCTCCTAATCTGTCCACAGATCAGTCTAGGTTCATGGTCGTGGCTCCCCTTGCCTTTACAGTCAAAGCCAGCCTGTCCCATGACCAAACTCTCCAATCATATCACAGCACCTTATCTTCTTTGTCTTCTTCTCTTAAGAGCTTCTTTTGTCTTCTTCTCTTAAGAGCTTGTTTTGTCTTCTTCTCTTAAGAGCTGACCTATGCCCTATTTTTGCACAAACTTCATAACTTCTGAAATGATCGAGTTATGAGCTTTCGGGTCGGGACAGGTCCGTACGGATCCGTACGGTCCGTACACGTCCGTACCAAATCCGTACGGCCTCGCCCTAAGTTTGCACACTCGACCACCTGCTCCCAAAGATACTCCTAAGCCTCTCCTGACTTGGCCCTATCTTTGCACAACCATCAAATCACTTCTGGACACTCTCAGACCCTCCTGAAGCCTTAGTAGACAATCCCTGAAGGACTTGCCCTATCTTTGCACAAGCACCAACTCAACTCATCACCTTTGCTTCTCCACTTCTTCTCTTCAAGTTAACACTCTACTCTTTCCTCATTAAGGTTTTGTCCCAATGGGTTTTCTTTAATGAGGTTTTAATGAGGGAGATCTCATGGTCCTTCCAAGCTCGACTTGTTTCACATGGTTAAGCTTGAGGGGGAGTGTTGAGATGAGAGAATAAAGAGTTGATATATTGAGAGAGGAAGAGATTTGGAGCAGACAGTAACTTTGGAGAGTTACCACAGTAACTTTATTGTTACTGTGGTAACTAAAGAAGTTACCATGGTAACTAGGGTAACTCGGATGGCAAGGAGGAGTTACCTTAGGTTGTCTACACTTGATCTGAGTATGGGAAGGGATAAGAGAGGAGACTTGGACAGGCTGTCACTAGCTGGAAAGGAGAAGAGTGCTTTAGCACTATTAGAAGCATGTGAGCAATCTCAGCCATGGGATTAACAGCCTGGTCTTTGACTACACATGCTTATCTTATCCTCTTAGATGGATTTTGAAAATGCTTCTTCCTTTAGTATATATCTGATGTAAACTCTCTCATAATTAATTAATGGAGTTTTGAGTCTCTCTCTCTTGTTCTTAATCTCCAATCTCTTTAATTCTCAGATTAAACTTAATCACTCTTTAAATCACAAAATCTAATACTCCTCAAGCAAACAAGGCTGCGCATGGGAAGTATGAGGATAGGAGGTTCAATGGGAGCTGTGATCACTGCAAGAAGCATGGCCACAAGAAGATTCAATGCTGGATACTTCATCCACATCTCAAGCCGGCCAAGTTCATGAAAGACCGTGAGGCAAGGGCTAATGTCTCGGATGTGACAAGTGGAGCTGGTACAAGCAAAGGAAAGGAGATAGATGGATGTGAAGCAGGTGATGGGAAGTCTCTTGTAGCCAACACCGGAGCACCAAGTCACCGTGGGAACAATGATCAGGAGTATCTAAGGAGATCTGATCTTGATGCCCTCATTAAGATATTCAAGGAGAATGGTAACACCTTTGGGTACTCTTTTGGTGCTAGGGCTATAGAGAACTATAAGGATCTAACTAGAACTGATAGGATGCATGAGAGTTTGCTAGAAATGATCATGCATTCAAACCATCTAGTATCCTTGCTCATATTGCTAGTAATCATAGCATTAAGCCATTAGTAGTTGATTCTGGTGCATCTCATCATATGATAAGTGACACTAGTTTGATTAAAGACATTGTACCAATGAATGGAAATGTGATGATAGCTAATGGAGATAAGATACCTATTAGAGGAATAGGAAGTCTTAAACTGTTTAATAAGGAAACTAAAGCTTTCTACATACCTGAATTCACTTAAAATTTGCTATCTGTTAAGAAATGTGCAACTGATTTGCAATGCAATGTCATATTCAGTCCTAACGATGTGAAGTTTCAGGATATTAAAAGCAGCAAGATGATTGGAAAGGGAGTAACTAAGGGAGAACTATATTTGCTTGAAGATCTTGCTCCTGTTTCTAGTTATAGCTGCTCATTTACTTCTGTTTCTAGTTCTAGTTTAAGTAAAAATGCATTGTGGCATGCTAGATTAGGACACCCTCATAATAAGGCTTTAAAACTGATGTTGCCATGTGTTTCCTTTGAGAATAATGATTGTGAAGCTTGTATTTTAGGCAAGCATTGTAGAACTGTCTTTAACAAGTCTACTACGGTTTATAAGAAGTGTTTTGATCTTATTCATTCAGATGTTTGGACTGCACCTTGCTCATCTAGAGAAAACCATAAGTATTATGTAACTTTCATTGATGAAAAATCCAAATACACCTGGTTAACCTTAATCCCAACCAAAGATAGGGTACTTGATGCATTTAAGAACTTTCAATCCTATGTAACTAACCATTATAATGCCAAGATTAAGATTTTCAGATCAGATAATGGAGGAGAGTACACGGGACAAGCATTCAAGAGTCATCTATCTAAACATGGAATCCTACATCAGACAAGCTGTCCATATACTCCACAACAGAATGGAGTGGCTGAAAGGAAGAACATGCATCTGATGGAAGTAGCCAGGTCCATGATGTTTCAATCCAATGTGCCTAAGAAGTTTTGGAGTGATGCAGTTGCTACAGCTTGTTATCTCATCAATAGGACACCAACGTTGATCCTGCAAGGGCAATCACCATTTGAGGTATTGAATCAATACAAGCCCTCCTTGGAGCATATGAAGATCTTTGGGTGTTTGTGTTTTGTGATGGTGCCGAGAGAAATAAGAAACAAGCTAGAAGCTAAGAGCTCAAAGGCAATATTTATTGGATACTCATCAAGCCAGAAAGGATACAAGTGCTAGGACCCTAACACAAGGAGAGTGTTAGTATCTAGAGAAGTGAAGTTTGTTGAAGAGAAAGGATATTATGAGGAACAGATTCAAGAAGACTTGAGAGATCTTACTTCAGATAGAGCTGCAACCTTAAGAATAATCCTAGAAGGTCTTGGAATAAAAGTGGATCAAGAACAGCAAGAAGTGAGAAGCACTCCACAAATTCCGGATCATCAGACTTCCAATCTTGAGCATGAGGGGGGAATGAAACAAGAACTCAAAACAGTGAAGAGACAAGTAGAGAAGAGAGTTCTAGTTCTCATGATCAAGCTGTGGAATCAAATGATCAACAAGAAGGAGCTGAAGAGAGTCAGCTAAGGGAAGAGGGAGCTGAAGCAAGTCAGCTAGGAGAAGAAAGATCTGAAACAAGTGTTCTACCACAAGAAGGAGAACAAGAGATGGCGCAAGAAGGGCCAGTGTTGAGAAGAAGTACAAGGCTGAGAAAGGATCCTTCTAGCTGGGTAAACACGAGAGTGTACTACAATGCCCAAGCTGTGGAGCATCCTACTCAGGCCGTGTGTTCTTTTGCTCAATATCCAGAAGCACATTGCGCGTTTATGGTAAACTTGGATGAGAATCATATTCCAAGAAGCTATGAAGAAGCAATGGAGGATAAGGAATGGAAGGAATCAGTAGGAGCTGAGGCAGGAGCAATGATCAAGAATGATACATGGTGTGAGAGTGAACTACCAAAAGGGAAGAAGGCTGTGTCTAGTAGATGGATCTTCACAATCAAATACAAGGCTGATGGGACGATTGAGAGGAAGAAGACTAGACTAGTAGCAAGAGGGTTCACTCAGACATATGGAGAGGATTACATTGAGACATTTGCACCAGTAGCCAAGTTACACACCATTCGGATTGTTTTGAGATTGGCTGTTAACCTTGGATGGGGATTGTGGCAAATGGATGTAAAGAATGCATTCCTACAAGGGGAGCTTGAGAAATGAAGTCTACATGTATCCTCCACCAGGTTTGGAACATCTAGTAAAGAAGGGAAATGTGCTGAGGCTAAAGAAGGCTATCTATGGATTGAAACAATCACCAAGAGCCTGGTACAACAAGCTAAGCACAACACTGAATGGGAGAGGCTTTAGGAAGTCAGAATTGGATCATACTCTCTTTACCCTCACTACACCCTCAGGTATGGTTGCTCTCCTTGTGTATGTGGATGATATCATTATCACAGGAAGTGATAAGGAAGGTATCAAAGCAACCAAAGAGTTTCTTAAATCTATGTTTGAAATCAAAGACTTGGGAGAAATGAAATACTTTCTTGGAATTGAGATTTGTAGATCCAAGGAAGGTTTATTCATGTCCCAAAGGAAGTATACACTTGATCTTTTGAAAGATGCAGGTGCTTATGGAGGCAAGACAGCAAGGACGCCCATGGAGGATGGCTACAAAGTACCAAGAGAGGGGGAGATTGAAGACAGCAAGCCATTTCATGATCCTAAACTCTATAGAAAACTTGTTCGCAAATTGATTTATCTTACCATTACAAGGCCTGATATATGCTTTGCTGTGAATCAGGTGAGTCAACACATGCAGCTTCCAAAGGAACTATTGAGATGAAGACCAAGGAGGCTGAGACAGTAACTTTAGAGTTTTACTGTGGTAACTTTATTTTAACCACAGTAACTACTCTGGGAAGTTATCTGATAGGATGAGAAGGTAACTTAGTGAAGAGAAGAGAGGAAACTCGACCAAAGAGGATAAGTGAGGTTAAGGAAGGATAAGGGATCACTTTGACAGCCTGTATGATGCTGGAAAGGAGAAGTTACCTTTATACTAGTGCAAGCATGTGAGAAAGCACAGCCAAGTGATTCAAAAGGAGTTCCAGCCTGTCCTTTGACTACACATGCTTAACCATTTCGAATTTCCTTGTTGTTCTCTCTATTAATACTTGTAAACCTCATCAGTTATTAATTAATGGAGTTTTGAGTCTCTCTCTCTTTATTCTCTCACTAGAATCTCTTAATCTCTTTAATCTTTTCATCTGATTATCCCTGATTGGTTGAATCATGCTCTAATACACAAAAGTGTATATGGTATCAGAGCCAGGTTGCTAAAAAGGGGAGAGTGTGATTTCGTTTTTCATAAAATCTGGGTGTTCTTGAGTGTTCTTGAGGGTTCTTGAGTGTTCTTGGTGTTCTTGAGTTCTGGTCTTTATTATCTGAGTGGTGTGAGATATTCTGATGGATTCAAACTATCTCAACATGGAAATGAAGCACAGATCTAGTACAACCATGGAGCTTGAAGAAGAGAGGGATGGCGATTGGTCAAGATGGGCAAAGAGAGCTTTGGAAAGCTGTGGGTTATGGAGTAGTCATGGAAAGGGGAAACCTTTCATGGAAATGGCTACTGAAGAAGGTCAGACAAGAGGTCTGAAGCTGGGAAATGAAGTTGTTCAAGGAGACACTACAAAGAGTGAGATTGAAGCAACTTTAGGCAAGTCCAAGCTTGTGAGAGTCGTTGAGGACAGAGGGGTGATCCGCGGCTTGAGACAAGGAGAGGATGAGTGTTATCAGCTTGTGGGAAGGCTGAGAGAAGTATGGTCGGAGCTAGATGTGGTGAACACACACACATCAAATCCGAGATGTTGTCAAGAAAGGAGGAAGCAAGATGTGATCTTCAGCTTCCTTATGGAAGAGGTATGTGAGCTTGTTAAATATACTTGTGATGTGTGGGAAATGAACAGGAAGCCAGAAAGATGGAAGGGAGGTACAAGCTGTAAGAGGGGAAGGATGAGAAAACTTTCTAAGGTGGGGTTAATGAAGAGAAGGGCATGGAGAAAGGATAGCGAGTCTGAGCACTTAAGTGACAGGATGAGTGTAATCTTGAAGAGGATCAAGGATGTACTTCAGCAGATGGTTATAGGAGAGTGTTCATACTCAGCTTACATGGGAGAGACAGTAGGAGACAGTGCGGATATGAGAGGAATGGATACCAAGAGGGCAGATGAGTGTGTGACAAAGAAGGAATGGGATGAGTTGGTTAAGCATGTGTATGCTTTGGCTACGACCCGGAGTCTGGGTGCTCCTGCCAAAGCATCCACATCTAAACCCATCATCATTGACTCTGGAGCAACACACCACATGATCAGTGACAAGAGACTAATCAGTGAGGTTAAAGCAGCAACAGGGAGTGTCATGATAGCCAATGGTACCAGGATCCCAATAGAAGGAGTGGGAAACCTCAAGCTGTTTGAGAAGAACTCCACTGCCTTCTACCTACCTCAGTTTACATCCAATCTAATCTCAGTTAAGAAGGCTACAGTTGATCTGGATTGTCAAGTGGTTTTCAGACCAAATGAAGTTGAGTTCCAGGATTTGAAGACTGGAAGGGTTATTGGCAGAGGAGACAGCAAGCATCAGCTCTATCATCTCCAAACAACTGAGGCGCCTAGTCCTGTGGAGTCTGTGTGTTTAAGCAGCACAACGGATAGGTGTGATAATCTCACATGGCATGCAAGGCTGGGACATCCTCATGCCAAGGCAATTGAACTGATTCTACCAAGTATGGCGTTCAATCACTTGGAGTGTGAAGCTTGTATACTTGGAAAGCACTGTAGGACTGTCTTCCCAACATCAGAAACCAGATATGAGAATTGCTTTGATCTGGTGCATTCAGACGTGTGGACAGCTCCCTGTATGTCTAGAGACAGCCATAAGTACTTTGTGACTTTCATTGATGAGAAGTCCAAGTACACATGGATCACCATGATTCCCTCCAAAGACAGAGTCCTAGAAGCCTTCATGAACTTCCAAGCATATGTTACTAATCAGTACAATGCCACTGTGAGGATTCTGAGGTCTGATAATGGAGGAGAATACACTAGCAATGCTTTCAAGAGTCATCTTGCAAAGCATGGGATTGTGCAACAAACTAGCTGTCCTTACACACCACAACAAAATGGGGTGGCTGAGAGGAAGAACAGACATTTGATGGAGGTTGCGAGATCAATCATGTTCCACATGAATGTCCCTAAGAGGTTTTGGAGTGATGCTGTTCAGACTGCTTGCTATCTCATCAATAGAGTGCCAACCCGTGTCTTGAAGAAACTGTCTCCCTTTGAAGTATTGAACAAGGCCAAGCCACACATTGATCATTTGAGAGTCTTTGGGTGCTTATGTTATGTGATGATTCCCGGAGAAAGAAGGAACAAGCTAGAAGCAAAGAGTACTAAAGCTATGTTCATTGGGTACTCAATCACTCAGAAAGGCTACAAATGTTATGATCCAATAACTAGGAGGGTTATGGTATCTAGAGAAGTGAAGTTTGTTGAGTCTAAAGGGTATTATGAGGAGAAGAAATGGGAAGACCTAGAGGATCTGTCCCGAGCTCCATCAGAGAAGGCAACAACATTGAGAGTGTTGTTGGAGAGGCTAGGGATAGGATTATCCCAAGATCAGGAACCAGGAAGAACCGGACCTTCTAATCAAACTGGAGAAGCTGGAGGAACAACCCCTCTTGATCATGAGAGGGGGAATGGATCTGAATCAGGGGAGCAGGAGCATAACCAAGAGGATTCAGGTCAGCATGATCAGGAGGAGACACAGGAAGTAGAGAGTGAAGCTCAGTCAGGTGGAAATGAGCAGGGAGAACCTACTGGTTTAAGAGAGGAAGCACAAGAGAATGTTCAGGCTGAAGAACAGGTTGAGACCTTGCGGAGGAGCACAAGGATAAGGAGGGATCCTTCCAACTGGGTAAACACGAGAGTGTACTACAATGCCCAGGCTGTGGAGCATCCCTCTCAAGCCGTGTGTTCCTTTGCAGAGTTTCCAGAAGAGCACATGGTGTTTATGTGTAACTTGGATGAGAATGAGATACCAAGATCTTATGAAGAAGCTATGAAGCACAAGGTTTGGAGAGATTCAGTAGGAGATGAAAGGGATGCAATGATCAGGAATGATACTTGGTATGAGAGTGAGTTACCTAAAGGGAAGAAGGCAGTTTCAAGCAGATGGATCTTCACCATCAAGTACCTTGCAAATGGGGAGATAGATAGGCGCAAGACTAGGCTGGTTGCAAGAGGATTTACACAGACTTATGGGGAAGATTACATTGATACTTTTGCACCAGTGGCCAAGCTTCACACAATTCGAATTGTGTTATCTATTGCAACAAACTTGGAGTGGGATTTGTGGCAAATGGATGTGAAGAATGCTTTCTTGCAAGGTGAACTTGAAGATGAAGTATACATGCATCCACCTCCTGGTCTTGAGCATCTAGTAAAGCCAGGGAATGTTTTGAGATTGAAGAAGGCTATATATGGGCTGAAGCAGTCTCCTAGAGCTTGGTACAGAAAGCTTAGTACAACTCTCAATGGGAGAGGGTTCAGGAAGTCTGAACTAGATCATACACTCTTCACACTGGTTGGACCATCAGGGATCATAGTGATTTTGGTGTATGTGGATGATTTGATTATCACAGGGAGTGATAAGGCTGGGATTAAAGCCACCAAAGAGTTTCTCAAGTCTGTGTTTGATATTAAAGACTTGGGAGAGATGAAGTATTTTTTGGGGATTGAGATATGCAGATCTAAGGAGGGTTTGTTTATGTCTCAAAGGAAGTATACTATGGATATGCTGAAGGAGACTGATGTGCTTGGAGGGAAGATAGCTAAGACACCTCTTGAGGAAGGGTATAAGGTCTTGCGTGAGGGGGAGGTTGAAGAGAACCAGTTGTTTGAGGATGCTAAGCTGTATAGGAGGATGGTGGGTAAGCTGATCTACTTGACTATCACCAGACCTGATATATGCTTTGCTGTGAATCAAGTGAGCCAACATATGCAGGCGCCAAAGGTACATCACTGGAAGATGGTTGATAGGATACTGAGGTATTTGAGTGGCTCACATGGACAAGGAGTTTGGATGGGTTGCAATGGCAGTACAGAAGTGGTTGGGTATTGTGATGCTGATTGGGCAGGAGATAGAGTGGACAGGAGATCAACTACTGGGTATTGTACATTCATTGGAGGGAATCTGGTTACTTGGAAGAGTAAGAAGCAGAAGGTCATCTCCTGTTCAAGTGCTGAAGCTGAGTATAGAGCTATGTTGAAGCTTACAAATGAGTTGGTGTGGATCAAGGGGATCTTGAAGCACTTGGAGATCGAGCAGGCCACACCTATGACAATGCATTGTGACAATCAAGCAGCTATCCACATTGCCTCCAATTCAGTGTTTCATGAGAGAACAAAGCACATAGAGGTGGATTGTCATAAGGTGAGGCAGATGATCATCTTAGGAGTGATTCTGCCATGTTATACAAGAAGTGAAGATCAGCTTGCAGATGTGTTTACTAAGGCAGCGAGATTGAAGACAATGGAGTCCATACTGTCAAGGCTTGGACTCATTGATCTGACTCCTAGGAGCTGAGCCCCTTAACCATGGAGTCTCCACTCTTTTTCCCTCATCAAGGTTTTATCCCAATGGGTTTTACTTGGTGAGGTTTTTAACGAGGGAGGTCTTCATGGTTTCCAAGCTTGACTTGTTCTACATGGTCAAGCTTGAGGGGGAGTATTGAGATGAAGACCAAGGAGGCTGAGACAGTAACTTTAGAGTTTTACTGTGGTAACTTTATTTTAACCACAGTAACTACTCTGGGAAGTTATCTGATAGGATGAGAAGGTAACTTAGTGAAGAGAAGAGAGGAAACTCGACCAAAGAGGATAAGTGAGGTTAAGGAAGGATAAGGGATCACTTTGACAGCCTGTATGATGCTGGAAAGGAGAAGTTACCTTTATACTAGTGCAAGCATGTGAGAAAGCACAGCCAAGTGATTCAAAAGGAGTTCCAGCCTGTCCTTTGACTACACATGCTTAACCATTTCGAATTTCCTTGTTGTTCTCTCTATTAATACTTGTAAACCTCATCAGTTATTAATTAATGGAGTTTTGAGTCTCTCTCTCTTTATTCTCTCACTAGAATCTCTTAATCTCTTTAATCTTTTCATCTGATTATCCCTGATTGGTTGAATCATGCTCTAATACACAAAAGTGTATAGGAACATCATTGGCGCATGGTGGAGAGGCTGTTGATGTATCTGAATGGCTCGCCGGATCAAGGAGTATGGATGGGGTGCAATGGAAGCACTGAAGTGGTGGGCTATTGTGATGCAGATTGGGCAGGAGATAGAGCTGACAGGAGATCAACAACCGGTTATTGCACATTCATTGGAGGCAACTTGGTGACTTGGAAGAGTAAGAAACAGAAGGTGGTGTCATGCTCAAGTGCAGAAGCTGAGTATAGAGCTATGCTGAAGCTTACAAATGAGCTAGTTTGGATCAAGGGCATCTTGAAGCATTTGGAGATAGAACAAGCCACTCCAATGGCAATGCATTGTGACAACCAAGCCGCCATTCACATAGCCTCCAACTCGGTGTTTCATGAGAGGACCAAGCACATTGAGGTTGATTGCCACAAGGTGAGGCAGATGATTGTCCTAGGAGTCATCTTGCCATGTTATACTAGGAGTGAAGATCAGTTGGCTGATGTATTCACCAAGGCTGCAAGGCAAAAGAGAATGGAGTCCATTCATATTAGATTGGGCGTCATTGATCTTGGGAAGAGAAGCAGCTGATCCCCTTAGTCATGAGATCTTTACTCTTTTTCCCTCATCAAGGTTTTGTCCCAATGGGTTTTCCTTGGTGAGGTTTTTAATGAGGAAGATCTCATGGCTGTCCAAGCTTAGGCCTTCACAAAGCTAAGCTTGAGGGGGAGTGTTGAGATGAGATGAGGAATAAGAAGAGAAGAGATGATGGGTTGAGATAGCTGAAGAGGAGGAAGCTTAGGAATGAATGGGAGTGTTTGGCTCGACCTAGGCCGTACGGGCCGTACCATCCGTACATGGGAGGATCGGCCAAACATCGACCATAAACTTACCCGAGTAACGCGGTTAGGAAGAAGGAGTTACTCAAGTCTATTACCATCTGATCTATCCGTTGGAAAGGATAAGGGAAGAGCCTTGGACAGGCTGGCACGGCTGGAAAAGGGAAAGGAGCTTTTGGGACAGCTAAGAGATGCCAAAAGCGTGTGAGACACTTCATTGGATAGATTTGAATTAGGCTGTTGACTCCACATGCTTTCTCTTCTCTCTAGTTACGAAAACCCTACTTGTTCCTTCATATAAATATGTAACCTCACTCATTAATAAGATTAAGCAAGTTTTGAGTCTTTCTCTTAGTCTTTAATCTCAATGGTTCCATATTAGACTCATAATCTCATTTCATACTCTAATCTGTTCTAAATCTATTCTAATCTTCTCTAAACACTCAGATTACTCTAAACAACACTAAAAGTGTTAAAGAGGGGTTGTTTCTCCAGCTTCTCCAGCTTGATTAGAAGGTTCTCTCCTTCCTGGTTCCTGATCTTGGGATAATCCTATCCCTAGCCTCTCCAACAACACTCTCAGTGTTGTTGCCTTCTCTGATGGAGCTCGGGACAGATCCTCTAGGTCTTCCCATTTCTTCTCCTCATAATATCCTCTAGACTCCACAAACTTTACTTCTCTAGATACCAAAACCCTCCTGGTTATTGGATCATAACATTTGTACCCTTTCTGAGTGATTGAGTACCCAATGAACATAGCTTTAGTACTCTTTGCTTCTAGCTTGTTCCTCCTCTCTCCGGGAACCATCACATAACATAAACACCCAAAGACTCTCAAATGATCAAGGTGTGGCTTAGTCTTGTTCAATACCTCAAAGGGAGACAGATTCTTTAGGATCTTGGTCGGAACTCTGTTGATGAGATAGCACGCAGTCTGAACAGCATCACCCCAAAGCCTCTTTGGAACATTTGCATGAAACATCATTGACCTTGCTACCTCCATCAAGTGCCTATTCTTTCTCTCAGCCACCCCATTCTGCTGTGGTGTGTAAGGACAGCTTGTCTGCTGCACAATCCCATGCTTTGCTAGATGACTCTTGAAAGCATTGCTAGTGTATTCTCCTCCATTATCAGATCTTAGCACCTTCACAGTCGCATTGTATTGATTAGTTACATATGCTTGGAAGTTCATAAAGGCTTCTAGGACTCTATCTTTAGAGGGAATCAAAGTGACCCATGTATACTTAGATTTCTCATCAATAAAAGTTACAAAGTACTTCTAGCTATCCCTAGACTCACACGGAGATGTCCACACATCTGAGTGAACTAGATCAAAGCAATGCTCATATATAGTCTCTGATGCTGGAAAGACAGTCCTACAATGCTTTTCTAATATGCATGCTTCACACTCCAAGTGATTAAATGACATATTAGGCATGATTAACTCAATTGCACGAGCATGAGGATGTCCTAATCTAGCATGCCAAGTCATACTATCACACCTATCAGCAACACTACTCAGGCACATAGAGTTAATGGGATTAAGAGTCTTAGCTGTTTGGAGATGATATAAGTGATGCTTGCTGTCCCCTCTGCCAATAACTCTTCCAGTCTTCAAATCTTGAAACTCAACTTCATTTGGCCTGAATACTACTTGACAATCCAGATCAATTGTAGCTTTCTTAACTGATATCAGATTTGAAGTGAACTGAGGCAGATATAAGGCGGTTGAGCTCTTTTCAAACAGCTTGAGGTTTCCCATTCCTTCTACTGGGATCTGAGCGCCATTAGCTATAGTAACACACCCTGTTGCAGCCCTGACATCACTTATCAGACTCCTATAACTGATCATATGATGTGTTGCTCCAGAATCAATTATGATAGGTTTAGGAGCTGTGGAGAAATCGCTTTGCTTCTCACTTGCAGCTAGAGCACCTTGCTTCTTTCTTGCAGCCAGTTCATACACACACTTAACAAACTCATCCCATTCTTTCTTTGTGATTGGATCCTCTCCTCCCTTGGTCTCCTGCCTCCTTGTACTTACACCATCTTCTACTGATTCTCCCAAGTAAGCTGAGTATGAACACTCTCCTATAACCATCTGCTGAAGTATATCCTTGATTCTCTTCAAGATCACACTCATCCTGTCACTTAAGTGCTCAGACTCGCTATCCTTTCTCCATGCCCTTCTCTACATTAACCACTCCTTAGAAAGTTTTCTCAACCTTCCCTTCTTACAGCTTGTACCTCCCTTCCATCTTTTGGGTTTCCTGTTCATCTCCCACACATCACAAGTGTGTTTAACAAGCTCACATACCTCTTCCATAAGAAAGCTAAAGATCACATCTTGCTTTCTCCTTTCTTGACAACATCTCGGATTTGATGTGTGTGCCTTCACCACATCTAACTCTGACCATACTTCTCTCAGCCTTCCCACAAGCTGATAACACTCATCCTTTCCTTGTCTCAAGCCGCGGATCACCCCTTTGTCCTCAACGACTCTTACAAGCTTGGACTTGCCTAAAGTTGCTTCAATCTCACTCTTTGTAGTGTCTCCTTGAACAACTTCATTTCCCAGCTTCAGACCTCTTGTCTGACCTTCTTCAGTAGCCATTTCCATGAAAGGTTTCCCCTTTCCATGACTACTCCATAACCCACAGCTTTCCAAAGCTCCCTTTATCCATCTTGAACACTCCATCCATCTCTTCTTCAAGCTCCACTGGTTTACTAGATCTGTGCTTCATCTCCTGTTGAGGTTGATTGAATCGACCAGACACCCTCCCAAATACCCAGAAACTGAAGAACAGCTCAAGAACAGCTCAAGAACACCAAGAACACACAAACAGATTCTCGCAAATCACCACTCCCTTCCTTGCCAACCTGGCTCTGATACCATATACACTTTTGTGTATGTAGAGTGATGAATAAATATCAAGAGATGATTAGTGTAGTTTGTATGAGATTTGGAGATTAAGAGAGACTAAGAGAATAAAGAACAAGAGAGAATACTCAAAACTCCATTAATTGATTCAGATGAGAGATTACAAGCTATAAAGAGATTACAATCATGTCTAGGTTCAGTGTATTCAATCTAGACCTATAAGCATGTGAAGTCAATAGAAATACTAGGCTGAGATGCTTCACATGCTTGGACAGGCTGTCACTTGCTGTAAAGATGCTTATCCTTTCCAGCCAAGAGAAACCTTATCCCTTACCCTCCTTGAACGAGTTTCAACTCCTCTCTTCACCAAGTTACCTTCTCATCACTTCAGGTAACTTCCCAAGTAGTTACTGTGGTTAAAAATAAAGTTACCACAGTAAAACTCTAAAGTTACTGTCTCAGCCTCAACACTCTATTGAACCTCAAAGCTTCATCTCTTCACTTCTTGGTCTTCTTCTCAACACATACAAAGTTATTCATCCTGGTTTGTTTGGAACGACGAAGAAGCTGTGCTATTCCCAAACTGGGAAACTGGAATCACCTGATTTGAAAGTGGGATAACTTCTTCATGCCAACTCCTATGAGATTTATTCAACTTCCTGGTGATTCTCCGCCACTTTATGTATCCAAATCAAGCTTTTTACAAAGAGATTCATCCTGGTTTGATTGGAACGACGAAGAAGCTGTGCTATTCCCAAACGGGGAAACTAGACTTACCAGATTTGAAAGTGGGATAATTTCTTCATGCCAACTCCTATGAGATTTATTCCACTTCCTGGTGATTCTCCACCACTTTATGTATCCAAATCAAGCTTCTCACAAAGTGATTCATCCTGGTTTGATTGGAACGACGAAGAAGCTGTGCTATTCCCAAACTGGGAAACTGGAATCACCTGATTTGAAAGAAGGATAACTTCTTCTTGCCAACTCCTATGAGATTTATTCAACTTCCTAGTGATTCTCCACAACTTTATGTATCCAAATCAAGTTTCTTACAAAGTGATTCATCCTGGTTTGATTGGAACGACGAAGAAGTTGTGCTATTCCCAAACTGGGAAACTGGAATCACCTGATTTGAAAGTGGGATAAATTCTTCATGCCAACTCCTATGAGATTTATTCAACTTCCTGGTGATTCTCCACCACTTTATGTATCCAAATCAAGCTTCTCACAAAGTGATTCATCCTGGTTTGATTGGAACGACAAAGAAGCTGTGCTATTCCCAAACTGGGAAACTGGAATCACCTGATTTGAAAGTGGGATAACTTCTTCTTGCCACCTCCTATGAGATTTATTCAACTTCCTGGTGATTCTCCACCACTTTATGTATCCAAATCAAGCTTCTCACAAAGTGATTCATCCTGGTTTGATTGGAACGACGAAGAAGCTGTCCTATTCCCAAACTGGGAAACTGGAATCACCTGATTTAAAAGTGAGATAACTTCTTCATCCCAATTCCTATGAGATTTATTCAACTTCCTGGTGATTCTCCACCACTTTATGTATCCAAATCAAGCTTCTTACAAAGTGATTCATCTTGGTTTGATTGGAACGACGAAGAAGCGGTGCTATTACCAAACTAGGAAACTGGAATCACCTGATTTGAAAGTGAGATAACTTCTTTTTGCCAACTCCTATAAGATTTATTCAACTTCCTGGTGATTCTCCACCACTTTATGTATCCAAATCAAGCTTCTGACAAAGTGATTCATCCTGGTTTGATTGGAACGACGAACAAGCTGTGCTATTCCCAAACAAGGAAACTGGAATCACCTGATTTGAAAGTGGGATAACTTCTTCATCCCAACTCCTATGAGATTTATTCAACTCCTTGGTGATTCTACACCACTTTATGTATCCAAATCAGGCTTCTTACAAAGTGATTCATCCTGGTTTGATTAGAACGACGAAGAAGCTGTGCTATTCCCAAACTGGGAAACTGGTATCACCTTATTTGAAAGTGGGATAACTTTTTCATCCCAACTCCTATGAGATTTATTCAACTTCCTGGTGATTCTCCACCACTTTATGTATCCAAATCAAGCTTCTCACAAAGTGATTCATCCTGGTTTGATTGGAACGACGAAGAAGCTGTGCTATTCCCAAACTGGGAAACTGGAATCACCTGATTTGAAAGAAGGATAACTTCTTCTTGCCAACTCCTATGAGATTTATTCAACTTCCTAGTGATTCTCCACAACTTTATGTATCCAAATCAAGTTTCTTACAAAGTGATTCATCCTGGTTTGATTGGAACGACGAAGAAGCTGTGCTATTCCGAAACTGGGAAACTGGAATCACCTGATTTGAAAGAAGGATAACTTCTTCTTGCCAACTCCTATGAGATTTATTCAACTTCCTAGTGATTCTCCACAACTTTATGTATCCAAATCAAGTTTCTTACAAAGTGATTCATCCTGGTTTGATTGGAACGACGAAGAAGTTGTGCTATTCCCAAACTGGGAAACTGGAATCACCTGATTTGAACGTGGGATAACTTCTTCATGCCAACTCCTATGAGATTTATTCAACTTCCTGGTGATTCTCCACCACTTTATGTATCCAAATCAAGCTTCTCACAAAGTGATTCATCCTGGTTTGATTGGAACGACGAAGAAGCTGTGCTATTTCCAAACTGGGAAACTGGAATCACCTGATTTGAAAGTGGGATAACTTCTTCATGCCAACTCCTATGAGATTTATTCAACTTCCTGGCGATTCTCCACAACTTTATGTATCCAAATCAGGCTTCTTACAAAGTGATTCATCCTGGTTTGATTAGAACGACGAAGAAGCTGTGCTATTCCCAAACTGGGAAACTGGTATCACCTTATTTGAAAGTGGGATAACTTTTTCATCCCAACTCCTATGAGATTTATTCAACTTCCTGGTGATTCTCCACCACTTTATGTATCCAAATCAAGCTTCTCACAAAGTGATTCATCCTGGTTTGATTGGAACGACGAAGAAGCTGTGCTATTCCGAAACTGGGAAACTGGAATCACCTGATTTGAAAGAAGGATAACTTCTTCTTGCCAACTCCTATGAGATTTATTCAACTTCCTAGTGATTCTCCACAACTTTATGTATCCAAATCAAGTTTCTTACAAAGTGATTCATCCTGGTTTGATTGGAACGACGAAGAAGTTGTGCTATTCCCAAACTGGGAAACTGGAATCACCTGATTTGAACGTGGGATAACTTCTTCATGCCAACTCCTATGAGATTTATTCAACTTCCTGGTGATTCTCCACCACTTTATGTATCCAAATCAAGCTTCTCACAAAGTGATTCATCCTGGTTTGATTGGAACGACGAAGAAGCTGTGCTATTTCCAAACTGGGAAACTGGAATCACCTGATTTGAAAGTGGGATAACTTCTTCATGCCAACTCCTATGAGATTTATTCAACTTCCTGGTGATTCTCCACCACTTTATGTATCCGAATCAAGCTTCTTACAAAGTGATTCATCCTGGTTTGATTGGAACGACGAACAAGTTGTGCTATTCCCAAACAAGGAAACTGGAATCACCTGACGAACGAGTGAGTTACCTAAAGGGAAGAAAGCTGTGACTAGTAGATGGATCTTCACAATCAAGTATAAGGCTGATGGTCAGGTTGAGAAAAAGAAGTCAAGACTGGTTGCAAGAGGCTTTACTCAAACATATGGAGAAGATTACATTGAGACCTTTGCACCAGTGGCTAAACTACACACAATCCGGATTGTATTAAGCTTGGCTGTGAATCTTGGATGGGGCTTATGGCAAATGGATGTGAAGAATGCATTTCTACAAGGAGAGCTTGAAGATGAAGTGTATATGCATCCACCTCCAGGCTTGGAACACTTAGTAAAGAAAGGGAATGTGTTGAGACTGAAGAAAGCTATCTATGGGCTGAAACAATCACCAAGAGCCTGGTATAACAAGCTGAGCACTACCCTTAATGGCCGAGGCTTCACGAAGTCTGAACTAGATCACACTCTCTTCACCCTCACTACCCCCTCAGGTATGATCGCACTACTTGTGTATGTTGATGATATCATTATCAAAGGAAGTGATAAGGAAGGTATCATAGCAACCAAGGAGTTCCTTAAATCCATGTTTGAGATTAAAGACTTGGGAGAAATGAAATACTTTCTTGGAATTGAGATATGTAGATCCAAGGAAGGTTTGTTTATGTCCCAAAGGAAGTATACACTTGATCTTTTGAAAGATGCAGGTGCTTATGGAGGCAAGACAGCAAGAATGCCTATGGAGGATGGTTACAAAGTCCCACGAGAGGGGGAGATTGAAGACAGCAAATCTTATCAGGATCCTAAACTCTATAGAAAACTAGTTGGCAAATTGATTTATCTAACCATAACTAGACCTGACATTTGTTTTGCTGTGAATCAGGTGAGTCAACACATGCAAGTGCCTAAGGAGCATCATTGGCGCATGGTGGAGAGGATCTTGATGTATCTCAACGGCTCACCTGATCAAGGAGTATGGATGGGTTGCAATGGGAGCACTGAAGTGGTTGGGTACTGTGATGCGGATTGGGCTGGTGATAGAGCAGACAGGAGATCAACCACAGGCTATTGCACATTCATTGGGGGCAACTTGGTGACTTGGAAGAGTAAGAAACAGAAGGTGGTGTCTTGCTCAAGTGCAGAAGCTGAATATAGAGCTATGCTGAAGCTTACCAACGAGCTGGTATGGATCAAAGGCATCTTGAAGCACTTGGAGATTGATCAAGCCACGCCAATGACTATGCATTGTGATAACCAAGCCGCGATCCACATAGCCTCCAACTCGGTGTTCCATGAAAGAACCAAGCACATTGAAGTTGACTGTCACAAGGTGAGGCAGATGATTATCCTAGGAGTCATCCTGCCATGCTACACTAGGAGTGAAGATCAGTTGGCTGATGTGTTCACTAAGGCTGCGAGACAAAAGACTATGGAGTCCATTCACATTAGATTGGGACTCATAGATCTTGGGAAAAGAAGGAGCCGATCCCCTAAGTCATGAGTGTTGAGATGAGATGAGGAATAAGAAGAGAAGAAATGATGGGTTGAGATAACTGAAGGGGAGGAAGCTTAGGAATGAATGGGAGTGTTTGGCTCTACCTAGGCCGTACAGGCCGTACGGCCGTACCATCCGTACATGGGAGGATCGGCCAAACATCGACCATAAACTTACCCGAGTAACACGTTTAGGAAGAAGGAGTTACTCAAGTCTATTACCATCTGATCTATCCGTTGGAAAGGATAAGGGAAGAGCCTTGGACAGGCTGGCACAGCTGGAAAAGGGAAAGGAGCTTTTGGGACAGCTAAGAGATGCCAAAAGCGTGTGAGACACTTCATTGGATAGATTTGAATTAGGCTGTTGACTCCACATGCTTTCTCTTCTCTCTAGTTACGAAAACCCTACTTGTTCCTTCATATAAATATGTAACCTCACTCATGAATAAGATTAAGCAAGTTTTGAGACTCTCTCTTAGTCTTTAAATCTCAATGGTTCCATATTAGACTCCTAATCTCATTTCATACTCTAATCTTCACTAAATCGTTTCTAGTCTTTCCTAAACACTCAGATTACTCTAAACATTACTAAAAATCATATGGTATCAGAGCCAGGTTAGTGAGAACCTGAGTTCGTGTTAGGCTCTTTGGAGATTCAAGATTGAAGCTTTGAAGAGTTTGGTTGGTGTTCTTGTGTTCTTGGGAGGTTCCGGGTATTTTCCGAGTTCAAAGACTAGTTTTTAGTGTGTTGCTGAAGCTGTGAGGTTGAAGACCGAGGCAGTGAGTGTTCTTACAAGTCTTTTAACTCAAGATCCAGTTTGTGAAGTCTAGAGAAGTCATCGTTCATCATGGAGAGTGGTATGAACATGAACATGAAGGTAGCGGTTTGCTTCAAGGGAACCAACTACTTGGTGTGGTCTCGGATGGTGAGAACCACGGTGGGAAGCAAAGGGCTTTGGAAGCACATCACGCCAGGAGAAGCTCCAAAGCTCATCACCCAAGGAGAAACTGAAGGAGAAGCCGCAAGCAAAGCGGAAGAGAAGTGGCATCAGGAGGACATGTTGGTGATGTCAGTGCTGCATGCTTCACTTGAGCCGGCGATTCTAGATGCATACAGTTACTGTGAATCAGCTAAAGAGCTGTGGGATACGTTGAAGAAGGTGTATGGGAATACATCAAACCTGAGCCGTGTGTTTGAGGTGAAGCAGGCTATAAACAACTTGGTACAAGAGGATATGGAGTTCACCAAGCATCTAGGGAGGTTCAGAACACTCTGGTCCGAGCTGGAGATGTTGAGGCCAAGCACTACAGATGCAGATGAGCTCAACAAAAGAAGAGAGCAAGACAAGGTCTTTGGGCTACTCCTCACCATGAATCCGGCGTACAATGGTCTTATCCAACACTTGCTTAGAGAGGACACACTACCTGATCTTGAAGAAGTGTGCGCAAGGATTCAGAAGGAACAAGGCTCTATTGGGTTGTTTGGAAAGAAAGGAGAGCTATCTCTCGTAAATCAAGCAACTCAAGAGGAGGGAGGGGAAGCTCCACAAGCACACAAGGCTGCGCATGGGAAGTATGATGAGAGGAGGTTCAATGGGAACTGTGATCACTGCAAGAAGCATGGCCACAAGAAGAGCCAATGCTGGATACTCCATCCCCATCTCAAGCCGGCAAAGTTTATGAAAGACAGAGAGGCAAGGGCTAATATCTCAGATGGAGCAAGCGCAAGTGGAGCAGGTACTAGCAAAGGGAAGGAGATAGATGGGCGTGAAGCAGGTGATGGGAGGTCTCTTGTTGCCTACACTGGAGCCCCAAGCAACCGTGGGAACTATGATCAAGAGTATCTAAGGAAATCCGACCTGGATGCTCTCATTAAGCTCTTCAAGGAGCATGGTAACAGTTTTGGATATTCCTTTGGTGCTAGGGCTATAGGGAATGATGAGAATCCAACTAGCATTGATAGGATGCATGAAAGTGTGATAGAGATAATAAACCAATCTAGAACGGACAGTTTTGCTAGGAATGATCATGCATTCAAACCATCTAGTATACTTGCTCATATTGCTAGTTCACATACCATCAAGTCTTTAGTAGTTGATTCTGGTGCATCTCATCATATGATAAGTGACACTAGTTTGATTAAAAACATTGTACCAATGAATGGAAATGTGATGATAGCTAATGGAGATAAGATACCTATTAGAGGAATAGGAAGTCTTAAACTGTTTGATAAGGAAACTAAAGCCTTTTATATGCCTGAATTTACTTCAAACTTGTTATCTGTTAAGAAATGTGCTACTGATTTGCAATGCAATGTCATATTTAGTCCTAATGATGTGAAGTTTCAGGATTAAAAGCAGCAAGATGATTGGAAAGGGAGTTACTAAAGGAGAATTGTATTTACTTGAAGATCTTGCTCCTGTTTCTAGTTATAGCTGCTCGTTTACTTCTGTTTCTGGTTCTAGTTTAAGTAAAAATGCATTGTGGCATGCTAGATTAGGACACCCTCATAATAAGGCTTTAAAACTGATGTTGCCAGGTGTTTCCTTTGAGAATAATGAGTGTGAAGCTTGCATTTTAGGCAAGCATTGTAAGACTGTCTTTACTAAATCTACTACGGTTTATGAGAAGTGTTTTGATTTGATTCATTCTGATGTTTGGACTGCTCCTTGCTTATCTAGAGACAATCAAAAGTATTATGTAACTTTCATTGATGAAAAATCCAAATACACCTGGTTAACTTTAATTCCAACCAAAGATAGGGTACTTGATGCATTTAAGAACTTTCAATCATATGTGACTAACCATTATAATGCCAAGATAAAGATTTTCAGGTCAGATAATGGAGGAGAGTACACGGGACAAGCATTCAAGCTCCATCTATCTCAGCATGGAATACTACATCAGACAAGCTGTCCCTATACTCCACAACAGAATGGTGTGGCTGAGAGAAAGAATAGGCATCTGATGGAAGTGGCCAGGTCCATGATGTTTCAAACCAATGTACCCAAGAAGTTCTGGAGTGATGCGGTCACTACAGCTTGTTATCTCATCAACAGAACACCAACTCTGATTCTGCAAGGGTTATCACCATTTGAGGTATTGAACCGATACAAGCCCTCATTGGAACATATGAAGATCTTTGGGTGTTTGTGTTTTGTGATGGTACCGGGAGAATTAAGAAACAAGCTTGAAGCTAGAAGCTCCAAGGCAATGTTTGTTGGATACTCATCAAGTCAGAAAGGATATAAGTGCTATGATCCTAACACAAGGAGAGTGTTAGTATCTAGAGAAGTGAAGTTTGTGGAAGAAAAAGGATATTATGAGGAGCAGATTCAAGAAGATTTGAAAGATCTCACTTCAGATAGAGCTGCAACCTTGAGGATAATACTAGAAGGACTTGGTATCAATATGGATCAAGGACAGCAAGAAGTAAGAGGCACTACACCAATACCGAATCATCAGACGTCCAATCTTGAACATGAGGGGGGGAATGGAACAGAAACTCAAACTCAAAGTCATGAAGAGAGTTCTGGTTCTCATGATCAAGCTGTGGAGTCAAATGATCAACAAGAAGGAGCTGAAGCAAGTCAGCTAAGGGATGAAGGAGCTGAAGCAAGTCAGCCAAGAGAAGAAGCAAGAGAAGAAAGTACACAAGAAGATGTACAAGACATGGAGTTACCGGCACAAGAAGGGCCAGTGTTGAGAAGAAGTACAAGGCTGAGAAAGGATCCTTCCAGTTGGGTAAACACGAGAGTGTACTACAATGCTCAAGCTGTGAAGCATCCTACTCAGGCCGTGTGTTCTTTCTCTCAATATCCAGAAGCACATTGTGCATTCATGGTAAACTTAGATGAGAATCACATTCCAAGAAGCTATGAAGAGGCAATGGAGGATAAGGAATGGAAGGAATCAGTAGGAGCTGAGGCAGGAGCTATGATAAAGAATGATACATGGTTTGAAAGTGAACTACCAAAAGGGAAGAAGGCAGTATCTAGTAGATGGATCTTCACAATCAAATACAAGGCTGATGGACAGATTGAGAGGAAGAAGACTAGATTAGTAGCAAGAGGGTTCACTCAAACATATGGAGAGGATTACATTGAGACATTTGCACCAGTAGCCAAGTTACATACCATTAGAATTGTACTAAGCTTGGCGGTTAACCTTGGATGGGGATTGTGGCAAATGGATGTGAAGAATGCATTCTTACAAGGAGAACTTGAGGATGAAGTCTACATGTATCCTCCACCAGGTCTTGAACATCTAGTGAAGAGAGGGAATGTACTGAGGCTAAAGAAGGCTATCTATGGGTTGAAGCAATCACCAAGAGCATGGTACAACAAGTTGAGCACAACTCTGAACGGCCAAGGTTTTAAGAAGTCAGAATTGGACCATACTCTCTTTACCCTCACTACTCCCTCAGGTATGGTTGCTCTCCTTGTGTATGTGGATGATATCATTATCACAGGAAGTGATAAGGAAGGTATCAAAGCAACCAAGGAGTTTCTAAAGTCTATGTTTGAAATAAAAGACTTGGGAGAAATGAAATACTTTCTTGGAATTGAGATTTGTAGATCCAAGGAAGGTTTGTTCATGTCCCAAAGGAAGTATACACTTGATCTTTTGAAAGGTGCAGGTGCTTATGGAGGCAAGACAGCAAAGATGCCAATGGAGGATGGCTACAAAGTACCAAGAGAGGGGGAGATTGAAGACAGCAAGCCATTTCATGATCCTAAACTCTATAGAAAACTTGTTGGCAAATTGATTTATCTAACCATCACAAGACCTGATATATGCTTTGCTGTGAATCAGGTGAGTCAACACATGCAGCTTCCCAAGGAACATCACTGGCGTATGGTGGAGAGGCTGCTGATGTATCTAAATGGCTCGCCGGATCAAGGTGTATGGATGGGGTGCAATGGAAGCACAGAAGTGGTGGGCTATTGTGATGCTGATTGGGCAGGTGATAGAGCTGACAGAAGATCAACAACCGGCTATTGCACATTCATTGGAGGCAACTTGGTGACTTGGAAGAGTAAGAAACAGAAGGTGGTGTCATGCTCTAGTGCAGAAGCTGAGTATAGAGCTATGCTGAAGCTTACAAACGAGCTAGTTTGGATCAAGGGCATCTTGAAGCATTTGGAGATAGCACAAGACACTCCAATGACAATGCATTGTGACAACCAGCCGCCATTCACATAGCCTCCAACTCGGTGTTCCATGAGAGAACAAAGCACATTGAGGTTGATTGCCACAAGGTGAGGCAGATGATTGTCCTAGGAGTCATCTTGCCATGTTATACTAGGAGTGAAGATCAGTTGGCTGATGTATTCACCAAGGCTGCGAGGCAAAAGACAATGGAGTCCATTCATATCAGATTGGGCCTCATTGATCTTGGGAAGAGAAGCAGCTGATCCCCTTAGTCATGAGATCTTTACTCTTTTTCCCTCATTAAGGTTTTGTCCCAATGGGTTTTCCTTGGTGAGGTTTTTAATGAGGAAGATCTCATGGCTGTCCAAGCTTAAGCTTTCACAAAGCTAAGCTTGAGGGGGAGTGTTGAGATGAGATGAGGAATAAGAAGAGAAGAAATGATGGGTTGAGATAACTGAAGGGGAGGAAGCTTAGGAATGAATGGGAGTGTTTGGCTCTACCTAGGCCGTACAGGCCGTACGGCCGTACCATCCGTACATGGGAGGATCGGCCAAACATCGACCATAAACTTACCCGAGTAACACGTTTAGGAAGAAGGAGTTACTCAAGTCTATTACCATCTGATCTATCCGTTGGAAAGGATAAGGGAAGAGCCTTGGACAGGCTGGCACAGCTGGAAAAGGGAAAGGAGCTTTTGGGACAGCTAAGAGATGCCAAAAGCGTGTGAGACACTTCATTGGATAGATTTGAATTAGGCTGTTGACTCCACATGCTTTCTCTTCTCTCTAGTTACGAAAACCCTATTTGTTCCTTCATATAAATATGTAACCTCACTCATGAATAAGATTAAGCAAGTTTTGAGACTCTCTCTTAGTCTTTAAATCTCAATGGTTCCATATTAGACTCCTAATCTCATTTCATACTCTAATCTTCACTAAATCGTTTCTAGTCTTTCCTAAACACTCAGATTACTCTAAACATTACTAAAAATCATAATGAGGTCTTTACTCTTTTTCCCTCATCAAAGTTTTGTCCCAATGGGTTTTCTTTGATGAGGTTTTTAATGAGGAAGATCTCATGGCTGTCCAAGTTTAGGCTTTCACAAAGCTAAACTTGAGGGGGAGTGTTGAGATGAGGAGTTGATATGAAGGCTTAGAGAGGCTTGGTAATGAAAGGGATGAGGAGATGAAGCTCAGGTTGAAGTGAGAGACGCATTGGGAGAATGGTACGGACGGTACAAACCGTACGGATCAGTTCAACCAGATCACTTGGGTCTCGACCTTTCTTCACATTCTGAAGTGGTGCAAACTTAGGGTGAAGTGTACGGAGTTACCATGTCCGTACCATCTGAAGTTACCACGGTAAATAGGAGGTTGAACAACAAGAAGGAGAGAAAGGCCAAAGACACTTATGCAAAGGGAAGGTCACGGCCAAAGAAAGGAGATGACCGTTTATGGATAAGAGGAGGCGCGGCTTTACAGCTGGGACAGGCTGTAAAGGTGTTTGGCATCTGATCCAAGATGCCAAAGGGATCAAACGTGTGATGGCCCCTATTGGACGGATTCAAAACCAGCCAGCTCTTACCATTTGACTTCACATGCTTAAGCTACCTTAACCTATTTCGAAAACCCTATGTCCCCTAAGTATAAATATGTAATCTCCTCATTAATAAGAGACTAGACAGTTCTATCCAATTGATTACTCTACTTGTTCCATAATGATTCCTCATTAGTCATCTAATCACATAATCATCTCCTTATTCATCCTAAATCATTCTCTTTCACATACAAACTCAGATTATCTAAAACTTATACCAACTCCTATGAGATTTATTCAACTTCCTGGTGATTCTCCACCACTTTAGTATCCAAATCAAGCTTTTCACAAAGTGATTCATCCTGGTTTGATTGGAACGACGAAGAAGCTGTTCTATTCCCAAACTGGGAAACTGGAATCACCTGATTTTAAAGTGGGATAACTTCTTCATGCCAACTCCTATGAGATTTATTCAACTTCCTGGTGATTCTCCACCACTTTATGTATCCAAATCAAGCTTCTTACAAAGTGATTCATCCTGGTTTGATTGGAACGACGAAGAAGCTGTGCTATTCCCAAACTGGGAAACTGGAATCACCTGATTTGAAAGTGGGATAACTTCTTCATGCCAACTCCTATGAGATTTATTCAACTTCCTGGTGATTCTCCACCACTTTATGTATCCAAATCAAGCTTCTTACAAAGAGATTCATCCTGGTTTGATTGGAACGACGAAGAAGCTGTGCTATTCCCAAACTGGGAAACTGGAATCACCTGATTTGAAAGTGGGATAACTTCTTCATGCCAACTCCTATGAGATTTATTCAACTTCCTGGTGATTCTCCACCACTTTATGTATCCAAATCAAGCTTCTTACAAAGTGATTCATCCTGGTTTGATTGGAACGACGAAGAAGCTGTGCTATTCCCAAACTGGGAAACTGGAATCACCTGATTTGAAAGTGGGATAACTTCTTCATGCCAACTCCTATGAGATTTATTCAACTTCCTGGTGATTCTCCACCACTTTATGTATCCAAATCAAGCTTCTTACAAAGAGATTCATCCTGGTTTGATTGGAACGACGAAGAAGCTGTGCTATTCCCAAACTGGGAAACTGGAATCACCTGATTTGAAAGTGGGATAACTTCTTCATGCCAACTCCTATGAGATTTATTCAACTTCCTGGTGATTCTCCACCACTTTATGTATCCAAATCAAGCTTTTCACAAAGTGATTCATCCTGGTTTGATTGGAACGACGAAGAAGCTGTGCTATTCCCAAACTGGGAAACTGGAATCACCTGATTTGAAAGTGGGATAACTTCTTCATGCCAACTCCTATGAGATTTATTCAACTTCCTGGTGATTCTCCACCACTTTATGTATCCAAATCAAGCTTCTCACAAAGTGATTCATCCTGGTTTGATTGGAACGACGAAGAAGCTGTGCTATTCCCAAACTGGGAAACTGGAATCACCTGATTTGAAAGTGGGATAACTTCTTCATGCCAACTCCTATGAGATTTATTCAACTTCCTGGTGATTCTCCACCACTTTATGTATCCAAATCAAGCTTCTTACAAAGAGATTCATCCTGGTTTGATTGGAACGACGAAGAAGCTGTGCTATTCCCAAACTGGGAAACTGGAATCACCTGATTTGAAAGTGGGATAACTTCTTCATGCCAACTCCTATGAGATTTATTCAACTTCCTGGTGATTCTCCACCACTTTATGTATCCAAATCAAGCTTCTTACAAAGTGATTCATCCTGGTTTGATTGGAACGACGAAGAAGCTGTGCTATTCCCAAACTGGGAAACTGGAATCACCTGATTTGAAAGTGGGATAACTTCTTCATGCCAACTCCTATGAGATTTATTCAACTTCCTGGTGATTCTCCACCACTTTATGTATCCAAATCAAGCTTCTTACAAAGAGATTCATCCTGGTTTGATTGGAACGACGAAGAAGCTGTGCTATTCCCAAACTGGGAAACTGGAATCACCTGATTTGAAAGTGGGATAACTTCTTCATGCCAACTCCTATGAGATTTATTCAACTTCCTGGTGATTCTCCACCACTTTATGTATCCAAATCAAGCTTCTACAAAGTGATTCATCCTGGTTTGATTGGAACGACGAAGAAGCTGTGCTATTCCCAAACTGGGAAACTGGAATCACCTGATTTGAAAGTGGGATAACTTCTTCATGCCAACTCCTATGAGATTTATTCAACTTCCTGGTGATTCTCCACCACTTTATGTATCCAAATCAAGCTTTTCACAAAGTGATTCATCCTGGTTTGATTGGAACGACGAAGAAGCTGTGCTATTCCCAAACTGGGAAACTGGAATCACCTGATTTGAAAGTGGGATAACTTCTTCTTGCCAACTCCTATGAGATTTATTCAACTTCCTGGTGATTCTCCACCACTTTATGTATCCAAATCAAGCTTACAAAGAGATTCATCCTGGTTTGATTGGAACGACGAAGAAGAAGCTGTGCTATTCCCAAACTGGGAAACTGGAATCACCTGATTTGAAAGTGGGATAACTTCTTCATGCCAACTCCTATGAGATTTATTCAACTTCCTGGTGATTCTCCACCACTTTATGTATCCAAATCAAGCTTTTCAAAGTGATTCATCCTGGTTTGATTGGAACGACGAAGAAGCTGTGCTATTCCCAAACTGGGAAACTGGAATCACCTGATTTGAAAGTGGGATAACTTCTTCATGCCAACTCCTATGAGATTTATTCAACTTCCTGGTGATTCTCCACCACTTTATGTATCCAAATCAAGCTTCTCACAAAGTGATTCATCCTGGTTTGATTGGAACGACGAAGAAGCTGTGCTATTCCCAAACTGGGAAACTGGAATCACCTGATTTGAAAGTGGGATAACTTCTTCATGCCAACTCCTATGAGATTTATTCAACTTCCTGGTGATTCTCCACCACTTTATGTATCCAAATCAAGCTTCTTACAAAGTGATTCATCCTGGTTTGATTGGAACGACGAAGAAGCTGTGCTATTCCCAAACTGGGAAACTGGAATCACCTGATTTGAAAGTGGGATAACTTCTTCATGCCAACTCCTATGAGATTTATTCAACTTCCTGGTGATTCTCCACCACTTTATGTATCCAAATCAAGCTTCTTACAAAGTGATTCATCCTGGTTTGATTGGAACGACGAAGAAGCTGTGCTATTCCCAAACTGGGAAACTGGAATCACCTGATTTGAAAGTGGGATAACTTCTTCATGCCAACTCCTATGAGATTTATTCAACTTCCTGGTGATTCTCCACCACTTTATGTATCCAAATCAAGCTTCTCACAAAGTGATTCATCCTGGTTTGATTGGAACGACGAAGAAGCTGTGCTATTCCCAAACTGGGAAACTGGAATCACCTGATTTGAAAGTGGGATAACTTCTTCATGCCAACTCCTATGAGATTTATTCAACTTCCTGGTGATTCTCCACCACTTTATGTATCCAAATCAAGCTTCTCACAAAGTGATTCATCCTGGTTTGATTGGAACGACGAAGAAGCTGTGCTATTCCCAAACTGGGAAACTGGAATCACCTGATTTGAAAGTGGGATAACTTCTTCATGCCAACTCCTATGAGATTTATTCAACTTCCTGGTGATTCTCCACCACTTTATGTATCCAAATCAAGCTTCTCACAAAGTGATTCATCCTGGTTTGATTGGAACGACGAAGAAGCTGTGCTATTCCCAAACTGGGAAACTGGAATCACCTGATTTGAAAGTGGGATAACTTCTTCATGCCAACTCCTATGAGATTTATTCAACTTCCTGGTGATTCTCCACCACTTTATGTATCCAAATCAAGCTTCTTACAAAGTGATTCATCCTGGTTTGATTGGAACGACGAAGAAGCTGTGCTATTCCCAAACTGGGAAACTGGAATCACCTGATTTGAAAGTGGGATAACTTCTTCATGCCAACTCCTATGAGATTTATTCAACTTCCTGGTGATTCTCCACCACTTTATGTATCCAAATCAAGCTTCTCACAAAGTGATTCATCCTGGTTTGATTGGAACGACGAAGAAGCTGTGCTATTCCCAAACTGGGAAACTGGAATCACCTGATTTGAAAGTGGGATAACTTCTTCATGCCAACTCCTATGAGATTTATTCAACTTCCTGGTGATTCTCCACCACTTTATGTATCCAAATCAAGCTTCTCACAAAGTGATTCATCCTGGTTTGATTGGAACGACGAAGAAGCTGTGCTATTCCCAAACTGGGAAACTGGAATCACCTGATTTGAAAGTGGGATAACTTCTTCATGCCAACTCCTATGAGATTTATTCAACTTCCTGGTGATTCTCCACCACTTTATGTATCCAAATCAAGCTTCTTACAAAGTGATTCATCCTGGTTTGATTGGAACGACGAAGAAGCTGTGCTATTCCCAAACTGGGAAACTGGAATCACCTGATTTGAAAGTGGGATAACTTCTTCATGCCAACTCCTATGAGATTTATTCAACTTCCTGGTGATTCTCCACCACTTTATGTATCCAAATCAAGCTTCTTACAAAGTGATTCATCCTGGTTTGATTGGAACGACGAAGAAGCTGTGCTATTCCCAAACTGGGAAACTGGAATCACCTGATTTGAAAGTGGGATAACTTCTTCATGCCAACTCCTATGAGATTTATTCAACTTCCTGGTGATTCTCCACCACTTTATGTATCCAAATCAAGCTTTTCACAAAGTGATTCATCCTGGTTTGATTGGAACGACGAAGAAGCTGTGCTATTCCCAAACTGGGAAACTGGAATCACCTGATTTGAAAGTGGGATAACTTCTTCATGCCAACTCCTATGAGATTTATTCAACTTCCTGGTGATTCTCCACCACTTTATGTATCCAAATCAAGCTTCTACAAAGTGATTCATCCTGGTTTGATTGGAACGACGAAGAAGCTGTGCTATTCCCAAACTGGGAAACTGGAATCACCTGATTTGAAAGTGGGATAACTTCTTCATGCCAACTCCTATGAGATTTATTCAACTTCCTGGTGATTCTCCACCACTTTATGTATCCAAATCAAGCTTCTCACAAAGTGATTCATCCTGGTTTGATTGGAACGACGAAGAAGCTGTGCTATTCCCAAACTGGGAAACTGGAATCACCTGATTTGAAAGTGGGATAACTTCTTCATGCCAACTCCTATGAGATTTATTCAACTTCCTGGTGATTCTCCACCACTTTATGTATCCAAATCAAGCTTCTTACAAAGTGATTCATCCTGGTTTGATTGGAACGACGAAGAAGCTGTGCTATTCCCAAACTGGGAAACTGGAATCACCTGATTTGAAAGTGGGATAACTTCTTCATGCCAACTCCTATGAGATTTATTCAACTTCCTGGTGATTCTCCACCACTTTATGTATCCAAATCAAGCTTCTCACAAAGTGATTCATCCTGGTTTGATTGGAACGACGAAGAAGCTGTGCTATTCCCAAACTGGGAAACTGGAATCACCTGATTTGAAAGTGGGATAACTTCTTCATGCCAACTCCTATGAGATTTATTCAACTTCCTGGTGATTCTCCACCACTTTATGTATCCAAATCAAGCTTCTTACAAAGTGATTCATCCTGGTTTGATTGGAACGACGAAGAAGCTGTGCTATTCCCAAACTGGGAAACTGGAATCACCTGATTTGAAAGTGGGATAACTTCTTCATGCCAACTCCTATGAGATTTATTCAACTTCCTGGTGATTCTCCACCACTTTATGTATCCAAATCAAGCTTCTCACAAAGTGATTCATCCTGGTTTGATTGGAACGACGAAGAAGCTGTGCTATTCCCAAACTGGGAAACTGGAATCACCTGATTTGAAAGTGGGATAACTTCTTCATGCCAACTCCTATGAGATTTATTCAACTTCCTGGTGATTCTCCACCACTTTATGTATCCAAATCAAGCTTTCACAAAGTGATTCATCCTGGTTTGATTGGAACGACGAA
Source organism: Brassica napus (assembly GCF_020379485.1). Lineage (NCBI taxonomy): Eukaryota > Viridiplantae > Streptophyta > Magnoliopsida > Brassicales > Brassicaceae > Brassica > Brassica napus. The sequence continues at coordinate 103,990 of NW_026014815.1, forward strand.
GAAGCTGTGCTATTCCCAAACTGGGAAACTGGAATCACCTGATTTGAAAGTGGGATAACTTCTTCATGCCAACTCCTATGAGATTTATTCAACTTCCTGGTGATTCTCCACCACTTTATGTATCCAAATCAAGCTTCTTACAAAGTGATTCATCCTGGTTTGATTGGAACGACGAAGAAGCTGTGCTATTCCCAAACTGGGAAACTGGAATCACCTGATTTGAAAGTGGGATAACTTCTTCATGCCAACTCCTATGAGATTTATTCAACTTCCTGGTGATTCTCCACCACTTTATGTATCCAAATCAAGCTTCTTACAAAGTGATTCATCCTGGTTTGATTGGAACGACGAAGAAGCTGTGCTATTCCCAAACTGGGAAACTGGAATCACCTGATTTGAAAGTGGGATAACTTCTTCATGCCAACTCCTATGAGATTTATTCAACTTCCTGGTGATTCTCCACCACTTTATGTATCCAAATCAAGCTTCTCAAAAGTGATTCATCCTGGTTTGATTGGAACGACGAAGAAGCTGTGCTATTCCCAAACTGGGAAACTGGAATCACCTGATTTGAAAGTGGGATAACTTCTTCATGCCAACTCCTATGAGATTTATTCAACTTCCTGGTGATTCTCCACCACTTTATGTATCCAAATCAAGCTTCTCACAAAGTGATTCATCCTGGTTTGATTGGAACGACGAAGAAGCTGTGCTATTCCCAAACTGGGAAACTGGAATCACCTGATTTGAAAGTGGGATAACTTCTTCATGCCAACTCCTATGAGATTTATTCAACTTCCTGGTGATTCTCCACCACTTTATGTATCCAAATCAAGCTTCTTACAAAGTGATTCATCCTGGTTTGATTGGAACGACGAAGAAGCTGTGCTATTCCCAAACTGGGAAACTGGAATCACCTGATTTGAAAGTGGGATAACTTCTTCATGCCAACTCCTATGAGATTTATTCAACTTCCTGGTGATTCTCCACCACTTTATGTATCCAAATCAAGCTTTTCACAAAGTGATTCATCCTGGTTTGATTGGAACGACGAAGAAGCTGTGCTATTCCCAAACTGGGAAACTGGAATCACCTGATTTGAAAGTGGGATAACTTCTTCATGCCAACTCCTATGAGATTTATTCAACTTCCTGGTGATTCTCCACCACTTTATGTATCCAAATCAAGCTTCTCACAAAGTGATTCATCCTGGTTTGATTGGAACGACGAAGAAGCTGTGCTATTCCCAAACTGGGAAACTGGAATCACCTGATTTGAAAGTGGGATAACTTCTTCATGCCAACTCCTATGAGATTTATTCAACTTCCTGGTGATTCTCCACCACTTTATGTATCCAAATCAAGCTTCTTACAAAGTGATTCATCCTGGTTTGATTGGAACGACGAAGAAGCTGTGCTATTCCCAAACTGGGAAACTGGAATCACCTGATTTGAAAGTGGGATAACTTCTTCATGCCAACTCCTATGAGATTTATTCAACTTCCTGGTGATTCTCCACCACTTTATGTATCCAAATCAAGCTTCTTACAAAGTGATTCATCCTGGTTTGATTGGAACGACGAAGAAGAAGCTGTGCTATTCCCAAACTGGGAAACTGGAATCACCTGATTTGAAAGTGGGATAACTTCTTCATGCCAACTCCTATGAGATTTATTCAACTTCCTGGTGATTCTCCACCACTTTATGTATCCAAATCAAGCTTTTCACAAAGTGATTCATCCTGGTTTGATTGGAACGACGAAGAAGCTGTGCTATTCCAAACTGGGAAACTGGAATCACCTGATTTGAAAGTGGGATAACTTCTTCATGCCAACTCCTATGAGATTTATTCAACTTCCTGGTGATTCTCCACCACTTTATGTATCCAAATCAAGCTTCTCACAAAGTGATTCATCCTGGTTTGATTGGAACGACGAAGAAGCTGTGCTATTCCCAAACTGGGAAACTGGAATCACCTGATTTGAAAGTGGGATAACTTCTTCATGCCAACTCCTATGAGATTTATTCAACTTCCTGGTGATTCTCCACCACTTTATGTATCCAAATCAAGCTTCTCACAAAGTGATTCATCCTGGTTTGATTGGAACGACGAAGAAGCTGTGCTATTCCCAAACTGGGAAACTGGAATCACCTGATTTGAAAGTGGGATAACTTCTTCATGCCAACTCCTATGAGATTTATTCAACTTCCTGGTGATTCTCCACCACTTTATGTATCCAAATCAAGCTTCTTACAAAGTGATTCATCCTGGTTTGATTGGAACGACGAAGAAGCTGTGCTATTCCCAAACTGGGAAACTGGAATCACCTGATTTGAAAGTGGGATAACTTCTTCATCCAACTCCTATGAGATTTATTCAACTTCCTGGTGATTCTCCACCACTTTATGTATCCAAATCAAGCTTTTCACAAAGTGATTCATCCTGGTTTGATTGGAACGACGAAGAAGCTGTGCTATTCCCAAACTGGGAAACTGGAATCACCTGATTTGAAAGTGGGATAACTTCTTCATGCCAACTCCTATGAGATTTATTCAACTTCCTGGTGATTCTCCACCACTTTATGTATCCAAATCAAGCTTCTACAAAAGTGATTCATCCTGGTTTGATTGGAACGACGAAGAAGCTGTGCTATTCCCAAACTGGGAAACTGGAATCACCTGATTTGAAAGTGGGATAACTTCTTCATGCCAACTCCTATGAGATTTATTCAACTTCCTGGTGATTCTCCACCACTTTATGTATCCAAATCAAGCTTCTCACAAAGTGATTCATCCTGGTTTGATTGGAACGACGAAGAAGCTGTGCTATTCCCAAACTGGGAAACTGGAATCACCTGATTTGAAAGTGGGATAACTTCTTCATGCCAACTCCTATGAGATTTATTCAACTTCCTGGTGATTCTCCACCACTTTATGTATCCAAATCAAGCTTCTTACAAAGTGATTCATCCTGGTTTGATTGGAACGACGAAGAAGCTGTGCTATTCCCAAACTGGGAAACTGGAATCACCTGATTTGAAAGTGGGATAACTTCTTCATGCCAACTCCTATGAGATTTATTCAACTTCCTGGTGATTCTCCACCACTTTATGTATCCAAATCAAGCTTCTACAAAGTGATTCATCCTGGTTTGATTGGAACGACGAAGAAGAAGCTGTGCTATTCCCAAACTGGGAAACTGGAATCACCTGATTTGAAAGTGGGATAACTTCTTCATCCCAACTCCTATGAGATTTATTCAACTTCCTGGTGATTCTCCACCACTTTATGTATCCAAATCAAGCTTCTCACAAAGTGATTCATCCTGGTTTGATTGGAACGACGAAGAAGCTGTGCTATTCCCAAACTGGGAAACTGGAATCACCTGATTTGAAAGTGGGATAACTTCTTCATGCCAACTCCTATGAGATTTATTCAACTTCCTGGTGATTCTCCACCACTTTATGTATCCAAATCAAGCTTCTACAAAGTGATTCATCCTGGTTTGATTGGAACGACGAAGAAGCTGTGCTATTCCCAAACTGGGAAACTGGAATCACCTGATTTGAAAGTGGGATAACTTCTTCATGCCAACTCCTATGAGATTTATTCAACTTCCTGGTGATTCTCCACCACTTTATGTATCCAAATCAAGCTTCTTCACAAAGTGATTCATCCTGGTTTGATTGGAACGACGAAGAAGCTGTGCTATTCCCAAACTGGGAAACTGGAATCACCTGATTTGAAAGTGGGATAACTTCTTCATGCCAACTCCTATGAGATTTATTCAACTTCCTGGTGATTCTCCACCACTTTATGTATCCAAATCAAGCTTTCACAAAGTGATTCATCCTGGTTTGATTGGAACGACGAAGAAGCTGTGCTATTCCCAAACTGGGAAACTGGAATCACCTGATTTGAAAGTGGGATAACTTCTTCATGCCAACTCCTATGAGATTTATTCAACTTCCTGGTGATTCTCCACCACTTTATGTATCCAAATCAAGCTTCTTCACAAAGTGATTCATCCTGGTTTGATTGGAACGACGAAGAAGCTGTGCTATTCCCAAACTGGGAAACTGGAATCACCTGATTTGAAAGTGGGATAACTTCTTCATGCCAACTCCTATGAGATTTATTCAACTTCCTGGTGATTCTCCACCACTTTATGTATCCAAATCAAGCTTCTCACAAAGTGATTCATCCTGGTTTGATTGGAACGACGAAGAAGCTGTGCTATTCCCAAACTGGGAAACTGGAATCACCTGATTTGAAAGTGGGATAACTTCTTCATGCCAACTCCTATGAGATTTATTCAACTTCCTGGTGATTCTCCACCACTTTATGTATCCAAATCAAGCTTCTTACAAAGTGATTCATCCTGGTTTGATTGGAACGACGAAGAAGCTGTGCTATTCCCAAACTGGGAAACTGGAATCACCTGATTTGAAAGTGGGATAACTTCTTCATGCCAACTCCTATGAGATTTATTCAACTTCCTGGTGATTCTCCACCACTTTATGTATCCAAATCAAGCTTCTTCACAAAGTGATTCATCCTGGTTTGATTGGAACGACGAAGAAGCTGTGCTATTCCCAAACTGGGAAACTGGAATCACCTGATTTGAAAGTGGGATAACTTCTTCATGCCAACTCCTATGAGATTTATTCAACTTCCTGGTGATTCTCCACCACTTTATGTATCCAAATCAAGCTTCACAAAGTGATTCATCCTGGTTTGATTGGAACGACGAAGAAGCTGTGCTATTCCCAAACTGGGAAACTGGAATCACCTGATTTGAAAGTGGGATAACTTCTTCATGCCAACTCCTATGAGATTTATTCAACTTCCTGGTGATTCTCCACCACTTTATGTATCCAAATCAAGCTTCTTACAAAGTGATTCATCCTGGTTTGATTGGAACGACGAAGAAGCTGTGCTATTCCCAAACTGGGAAACTGGAATCACCTGATTTGAAAGTGGGATAACTTCTTCATGCCAACTCCTATGAGATTTATTCAACTTCCTGGTGATTCTCCACCACTTTATGTATCCAAATCAAGCTTTTCACAAAGTGATTCATCCTGGTTTGATTGGAACGACGAAGAAGCTGTGCTATTCCCAAACTGGGAAACTGGAATCACCTGATTTGAAAGTGGGATAACTTCTTCATGCCAACTCCTATGAGATTTATTCAACTTCCTGGTGATTCTCCACCACTTTATGTATCCAAATCAAGCTTCTTACAAAGTGATTCATCCTGGTTTGATTGGAACGACGAAGAAGCTGTGCTATTCCCAAACTGGGAAACTGGAATCACCTGATTTGAAAGTGGGATAACTTCTTCATGCCAACTCCTATGAGATTTATTCAACTTCCTGGTGATTCTCCACCACTTTATGTATCCAAATCAAGCTTTTCACAAAGTGATTCATCCTGGTTTGATTGGAACGACGAAGAAGCTGTGCTATTCCCAAACTGGGAAACTGGAATCACCTGATTTGAAAGTGGGATAACTTCTTCATGCCAACTCCTATGAGATTTATTCAACTTCCTGGTGATTCTCCACCACTTTATGTATCCAAATCAAGCTTCTCACAAAGTGATTCATCCTGGTTTGATTGGAACGACGAAGAAGCTGTGCTATTCCCAAACTGGGAAACTGGAATCACCTGATTTGAAAGTGGGATAACTTCTTCATGCCAACTCCTATGAGATTTATTCAACTTCCTGGTGATTCTCCACCACTTTATGTATCCAAATCAAGCTTCTTACAAAGTGATTCATCCTGGTTTGATTGGAACGACGAAGAAGCTGTGCTATTCCCAAACTGGGAAACTGGAATCACCTGATTTGAAAGTGGGATAACTTCTTCATGCCAACTCCTATGAGATTTATTCAACTTCCTGGTGATTCTCCACCACTTTATGTATCCAAATCAAGCTTCTCACAAAGTGATTCATCCTGGTTTGATTGGAACGACGAAGAAGCTGTGCTATTCCCAAACTGGGAAACTGGAATCACCTGATTTGAAAGTGGGATAACTTCTTCATGCCAACTCCTATGAGATTTATTCAACTTCCTGGTGATTCTCCACCACTTTATGTATCCAAATCAAGCTTCTTACAAAGTGATTCATCCTGGTTTGATTGGAACGACGAAGAAGCTGTGCTATTCCCAAACTGGGAAACTGGAATCACCTGATTTGAAAGTGGGATAACTTCTTCATGCCAACTCCTATGAGATTTATTCAACTTCCTGGTGATTCTCCACCACTTTATGTATCCAAATCAAGCTTCTTACAAAGTGATTCATCCTGGTTTGATTGGAACGACGAAGAAGCTGTGCTATTCCCAAACTGGGAAACTGGAATCACCTGATTTGAAAGTGGGATAACTTCTTCATCCAACTCCTATGAGATTTATTCAACTTCCTGGTGATTCTCCACCACTTTATGTATCCAAATCAAGCTTCTTCACAAAGTGATTCATCCTGGTTTGATTGGAACGACGAAGAAGCTGTGCTATTCCCAAACTGGGAAACTGGAATCACCTGATTTGAAAGTGGGATAACTTCTTCATGCCAACTCCTATGAGATTTATTCAACTTCCTGGTGATTCTCCACCACTTTATGTATCCAAATCAAGCTTCTTACAAAGTGATTCATCCTGGTTTGATTGGAACGACGAAGAAGCTGTGCTATTCCCAAACTGGGAAACTGGAATCACCTGATTTGAAAGTGGGATAACTTCTTCATGCCAACTCCTATGAGATTTATTCAACTTCCTGGTGATTCTCCACCACTTTATGTATCCAAATCAAGCTTCTCACAAAGTGATTCATCCTGGTTTGATTGGAACGACGAAGAAGCTGTGCTATTCCCAAACTGGGAAACTGGAATCACCTGATTTGAAAGTGGGATAACTTCTTCATGCCAACTCCTATGAGATTTATTCAACTTCCTGGTGATTCTCCACCACTTTATGTATCCAAATCAAGCTTCTCACAAAGTGATTCATCCTGGTTTGATTGGAACGACGAAGAAGAAGAAGCTGTGCTATTCCCAAACTGGGAAACTGGAATCACCTGATTTGAAAGTGGGATAACTTCTTCATGCCAACTCCTATGAGATTTATTCAACTTCCTGGTGATTCTCCACCACTTTATGTATCCAAATCAAGCTTCTTCACAAAGTGATTCATCCTGGTTTGATTGGAACGACGAAGAAGCTGTGCTATTCCCAAACTGGGAAACTGGAATCACCTGATTTGAAAGTGGGATAACTTCTTCATGCCAACTCCTATGAGATTTATTCAACTTCCTGGTGATTCTCCACCACTTTATGTATCCAAATCAAGCTTCTTACAAAGTGATTCATCCTGGTTTGATTGGAACGACGAAGAAGCTGTGCTATTCCCAAACTGGGAAACTGGAATCACCTGATTTGAAAGTGGGATAACTTCTTCATGCCAACTCCTATGAGATTTATTCAACTTCCTGGTGATTCTCCACCACTTTATGTATCCAAATCAAGCTTCTCACAAAGTGATTCATCCTGGTTTGATTGGAACGACGACGAAGAAGCTGTGCTATTCCCAAACTGGGAAACTGGAATCACCTGATTTGAAAGTGGGATAACTTCTTCATGCCAACTCCTATGAGATTTATTCAACTTCCTGGTGATTCTCCACCACTTTATGTATCCAAATCAAGCTTCTCACAAAGTGATTCATCCTGGTTTGATTGGAACGACGAAGAAGCTGTGCTATTCCCAAACTGGGAAACTGGAATCACCTGATTTGAAAGTGGGATAACTTCTTCATGCCAACTCCTATGAGATTTATTCAACTTCCTGGTGATTCTCCACCACTTTATGTATCCAAATCAAGCTTCTTCACAAAGTGATTCATCCTGGTTTGATTGGAACGACGAAGAAGCTGTGCTATTCCCAAACTGGGAAACTGGAATCACCTGATTTGAAAGTGGGATAACTTCTTCATGCCAACTCCTATGAGATTTATTCAACTTCCTGGTGATTCTCCACCACTTTATGTATCCAAATCAAGCTTCTTACAAAGTGATTCATCCTGGTTTGATTGGAACGACGAAGAAGCTGTGCTATTCCCAAACTGGGAAACTGGAATCACCTGATTTGAAAGTGGGATAACTTCTTCATGCCAACTCCTATGAGATTTATTCAACTTCCTGGTGATTCTCCACCACTTTATGTATCCAAATCAAGCTTCTTACAAAGTGATTCATCCTGGTTTGATTGGAACGACGAAGAAGCTGTGCTATTCCCAAACTGGGAAACTGGAATCACCTGATTTGAAAGTGGGATAACTTCTTCATGCCAACTCCTATGAGATTTATTCAACTTCCTGGTGATTCTCCACCACTTTATGTATCCAAATCAAGCTTCTACAAAGTGATTCATCCTGGTTTGATTGGAACGACGAAGAAGCTGTGCTATTCCCAAACTGGGAAACTGGAATCACCTGATTTGAAAGTGGGATAACTTCTTCATGCCAACTCCTATGAGATTTATTCAACTTCCTGGTGATTCTCCACCACTTTATGTATCCAAATCAAGCTTCTCACAAAGTGATTCATCCTGGTTTGATTGGAACGACGAAGAAGCTGTGCTATTCCCAAACTGGGAAACTGGAATCACCTGATTTGAAAGTGGGATAACTTCTTCATGCCAACTCCTATGAGATTTATTCAACTTCCTGGTGATTCTCCACCACTTTATGTATCCAAATCAAGCTTCTTACAAAGTGATTCATCCTGGTTTGATTGGAACGACGAAGAAGCTGTGCTATTCCCAAACTGGGAAACTGGAATCACCTGATTTGAAAGTGGGATAACTTCTTCATCCAACTCCTATGAGATTTATTCAACTTCCTGGTGATTCTCCACCACTTTATGTATCCAAATCAAGCTTCTTACAAAGTGATTCATCCTGGTTTGATTGGAACGACGAAGAAGCTGTGCTATTCCCAAACTGGGAAACTGGAATCACCTGATTTGAAAGTGGGATAACTTCTTCATGCCAACTCCTATGAGATTTATTCAACTTCCTGGTGATTCTCCACCACTTTATGTATCCAAATCAAGCTTCTTACAAAGTGATTCATCCTGGTTTGATTGGAACGACGAAGAAGCTGTGCTATTCCCAAACTGGGAAACTGGAATCACCTGATTTGAAAGTGGGATAACTTCTTCATGCCAACTCCTATGAGATTTATTCAACTTCCTGGTGATTCTCCACCACTTTATGTATCCAAATCAAGCTTCTTACAAAGTGATTCATCCTGGTTTGATTGGAACGACGAAGAAGCTGTGCTATTCCCAAACTGGGAAACTGGAATCACCTGATTTGAAAGTGGGATAACTTCTTCATGCCAACTCCTATGAGATTTATTCAACTTCCTGGTGATTCTCCACCACTTTATGTATCCAAATCAAGCTTCTTACAAAGTGATTCATCCTGGTTTGATTGGAACGACGAAGAAGCTGTGCTATTCCCAAACTGGGAAACTGGAATCACCTGATTTGAAAGTGGGATAACTTCTTCATGCCAACTCCTATGAGATTTATTCAACTTCCTGGTGATTCTCCACCACTTTATGTATCCAAATCAAGCTTCTTACAAAGTGATTCATCCTGGTTTGATTGGAACGACGAAGAAGCTGTGCTATTCCCAAACTGGGAAACTGGAATCACCTGATTTGAAAGTGGGATAACTTCTTCATGCCAACTCCTATGAGATTTATTCAACTTCCTGGTGATTCTCCACCACTTTATGTATCCAAATCAAGCTTCTTACAAAGTGATTCATCCTGGTTTGATTGGAACGACGAAGAAGCTGTGCTATTCCCAAACTGGGAAACTGGAATCACCTGATTTGAAAGTGGGATAACTTCTTCATGCCAACTCCTATGAGATTTATTCAACTTCCTGGTGATTCTCCACCACTTTATGTATCCAAATCAAGCTTCTTACAAAGTGATTCATCCTGGTTTGATTGGAACGACGAAGAAGCTGTGCTATTCCCAAACTGGGAAACTGGAATCACCTGATTTGAAAGTGGGATAACTTCTTCATGCCAACTCCTATGAGATTTATTCAACTTCCTGGTGATTCTCCACCACTTTATGTATCCAAATCAAGCTTCTTACAAAGTGATTCATCCTGGTTTGATTGGAACGACGAAGAAGCTGTGCTATTCCCAAACTGGGAAACTGGAATCACCTGATTTGAAAGTGGGATAACTTCTTCATGCCAACTCCTATGAGATTTATTCAACTTCCTGGTGATTCTCCACCACTTTATGTATCCAAATCAAGCTTCTTACAAAGTGATTCATCCTGGTTTGATTGGAACGACGAAGAAGCTGTGCTATTCCCAAACTGGGAAACTGGAATCACCTGATTTGAAAGTGGGATAACTTCTTCATGCCAACTCCTATGAGATTTATTCAACTTCCTGGTGATTCTCCACCACTTTATGTATCCAAATCAAGCTTCTTACAAAGTGATTCATCCTGGTTTGATTGGAACGACGAAGAAGCTGTGCTATTCCCAAACTGGGAAACTGGAATCACCTGATTTGAAAGTGGGATAACTTCTTCATGCCAACTCCTATGAGATTTATTCAACTTCCTGGTGATTCTCCACCACTTTATGTATCCAAATCAAGCTTCTTACAAAGTGATTCATCCTGGTTTGATTGGAACGACGAAGAAGCTGTGCTATTCCCAAACTGGGAAACTGGAATCACCTGATTTGAAAGTGGGATAACTTCTTCATGCCAACTCCTATGAGATTTATTCAACTTCCTGGTGATTCTCCACCACTTTATGTATCCAAATCAAGCTTCTTACAAAGTGATTCATCCTGGTTTGATTGGAACGACGAAGAAGCTGTGCTATTCCCAAACTGGGAAACTGGAATCACCTGATTTGAAAGTGGGATAACTTCTTCATGCCAACTCCTATGAGATTTATTCAACTTCCTGGTGATTCTCCACCACTTTATGTATCCAAATCAAGCTTCTTACAAAGTGATTCATCCTGGTTTGATTGGAACGACGAAGAAGCTGTGCTATTCCCAAACTGGGAAACTGGAATCACCTGATTTGAAAGTGGGATAACTTCTTCATGCCAACTCCTATGAGATTTATTCAACTTCCTGGTGATTCTCCACCACTTTATGTATCCAAATCAAGCTTCTTACAAAGTGATTCATCCTGGTTTGATTGGAACGACGAAGAAGCTGTGCTATTCCCAAACTGGGAAACTGGAATCACCTGATTTGAAAGTGGGATAACTTCTTCATGCCAACTCCTATGAGATTTATTCAACTTCCTGGTGATTCTCCACCACTTTATGTATCCAAATCAAGCTTCTTACAAAGTGATTCATCCTGGTTTGATTGGAACGACGAAGAAGCTGTGCTATTCCCAAACTGGGAAACTGGAATCACCTGATTTGAAAGTGGGATAACTTCTTCATGCCAACTCCTATGAGATTTATTCAACTTCCTGGTGATTCTCCACCACTTTATGTATCCAAATCAAGCTTCTTACAAAGTGATTCATCCTGGTTTGATTGGAACGACGAAGAAGCTGTGCTATTCCCAAACTGGGAAACTGGAATCACCTGATTTGAAAGTGGGATAACTTCTTCATGCCAACTCCTATGAGATTTATTCAACTTCCTGGTGATTCTCCACCACTTTATGTATCCAAATCAAGCTTCTTACAAAGTGATTCATCCTGGTTTGATTGGAACGACGAAGAAGCTGTGCTATTCCCAAACTGGGAAACTGGAATCACCTGATTTGAAAGTGGGATAACTTCTTCATGCCAACTCCTATGAGATTTATTCAACTTCCTGGTGATTCTCCACCACTTTATGTATCCAAATCAAGCTTCTTACAAAGTGATTCATCCTGGTTTGATTGGAACGACGAAGAAGCTGTGCTATTCCCAAACTGGGAAACTGGAATCACCTGATTTGAAAGTGGGATAACTTCTTCATGCCAACTCCTATGAGATTTATTCAACTTCCTGGTGATTCTCCACCACTTTATGTATCCAAATCAAGCTTCTTACAAAGTGATTCATCCTGGTTTGATTGGAACGACGAAGAAGCTGTGCTATTCCCAAACTGGGAAACTGGAATCACCTGATTTGAAAGTGGGATAACTTCTTCATGCCAACTCCTATGAGATTTATTCAACTTCCTGGTGATTCTCCACCACTTTATGTATCCAAATCAAGCTTCTTACAAAGTGATTCATCCTGGTTTGATTGGAACGACGAAGAAGCTGTGCTATTCCCAAACTGGGAAACTGGAATCACCTGATTTGAAAGTGGGATAACTTCTTCATGCCAACTCCTATGAGATTTATTCAACTTCCTGGTGATTCTCCACCACTTTATGTATCCAAATCAAGCTTCTTACAAAGTGATTCATCCTGGTTTGATTGGAACGACGAAGAAGCTGTGCTATTCCCAAACTGGGAAACTGGAATCACCTGATTTGAAAGTGGGATAACTTCTTCATGCCAACTCCTATGAGATTTATTCAACTTCCTGGTGATTCTCCACCACTTTATGTATCCAAATCAAGCTTCTTACAAAGTGATTCATCCTGGTTTGATTGGAACGACGAAGAAGCTGTGCTATTCCCAAACTGGGAAACTGGAATCACCTGATTTGAAAGTGGGATAACTTCTTCATGCCAACTCCTATGAGATTTATTCAACTTCCTGGTGATTCTCCACCACTTTATGTATCCAAATCAAGCTTCTTACAAAGTGATTCATCCTGGTTTGATTGGAACGACGAAGAAGCTGTGCTATTCCCAAACTGGGAAACTGGAATCACCTGATTTGAAAGTGGGATAACTTCTTCATGCCAACTCCTATGAGATTTATTCAACTTCCTGGTGATTCTCCACCACTTTATGTATCCAAATCAAGCTTCTTACAAAGTGATTCATCCTGGTTTGATTGGAACGACGAAGAAGCTGTGCTATTCCCAAACTGGGAAACTGGAATCACCTGATTTGAAAGTGGGATAACTTCTTCATGCCAACTCCTATGAGATTTATTCAACTTCCTGGTGATTCTCCACCACTTTATGTATCCAAATCAAGCTTCTTACAAAGAGATTCATCCTGGTTTGATTGGAACGACGAAGAAGCTGTGCTATTCCCAAACTGGGAAACTGGAATCACCTGATTTGAAAGTGGGATAACTTCTTCATGCCAACTCCTATGAGATTTATTCAACTTCCTGGTGATTCTCCACCACTTTATGTATCCAAATCAAGCTTCTTACAAAGTGATTCATCCTGGTTTGATTGGAACGACGAAGAAGCTGTGCTATTCCCAAACTGGGAAACTGGAATCACCTGATTTGAAAGTGGGATAACTTCTTCATGCCAACTCCTATGAGATTTATTCAACTTCCTGGTGATTCTCCACCACTTTATGTATCCAAATCAAGCTTCTTACAAAGTGATTCATCCTGGTTTGATTGGAACGACGAAGAAGCTGTGCTATTCCCAAACTGGGAAACTGGAATCACCTGATTTGAAAGTGGGATAACTTCTTCATGCCAACTCCTATGAGATTTATTCAACTTCCTGGTGATTCTCCACCACTTTATGTATCCAAATCAAGCTTCTTACAAAGTGATTCATCCTGGTTTGATTGGAACGACGAAGAAGCTGTGCTATTCCCAAACTGGGAAACTGGAATCACCTGATTTGAAAGTGGGATAACTTCTTCATCCCCACTCCTATGAGATTTATTCAACTTCCTGGTGATTCTCCACCACTTTATGTATCCAAATCAAGCTTCTTACAAAGAGATTCATCCTGGTTTGATTGGAACGACGAAGAAGCTGTGCTATTCCCAAACTGGGAAACTGGAATCACCTGATTTGAAAGTGGGATAACTTCTTCATGCCAACTCCTATGAGATTTATTCAACTTCCTGGTGATTCTCCACCACTTTATGTATCCAAATCAAGCTTCTTACAAAGAGATTCATCCTGTTTGATTGGAACGACGAAGAAGCTGTGCTATTCCCAAACTGGGAAACTGGAATCACCTGATTTGAAAGTGGGATAACTTCTTCATGCCAACTCCTATGAGATTTATTCAACTTCCTGGTGATTCTCCACCACTTTATGTATCCAAATCAAGCTTCTTACAAAGTGATTCATCCTGGTTTGATTGGAACGACGAAGAAGCTGTGCTATTCCCAAACTGGGAAACTGGAATCACCTGATTTGAAAGTGGGATAACTTCTTCATGCCAACTCCTATGAGATTTATTCAACTTCCTGGTGATTCTCCACCACTTTATGTATCCAAATCAAGCTTCTTACAAAGAGATTCATCCTGGTTTGATTGGAACGACGAAGAAGCTGTGCTATTCCCAAACTGGGAAACTGGAATCACCTGATTTGAAAGTGGGATAACTTCTTCATGCCAACTCCTATGAGATTTATTCAACTTCCTGGTGATTCTCCACCACTTTATGTATCCAAATCAAGCTTCTTACAAAGTGATTCATCCTGGTTTGATTGGAACGACGAAGAAGCTGTGCTATTCCCAAACTGGGAAACTGGAATCACCTGATTTGAAAGTGGGATAACTTCTTCATGCCAACTCCTATGAGATTTATTCAACTTCCTGGTGATTCTCCACCACTTTATGTATCCAAATCAAGCTTCTTACAAAGTGATTCATCCTGGTTTGATTGGAACGACGAAGAAGCTGTGCTATTCCCAAACTGGGAAACTGGAATCACCTGATTTGAAAGTGGGATAACTTCTTCATGCCAACTCCTATGAGATTTATTCAACTTCCTGGTGATTCTCCACCACTTTATGTATCCAAATCAAGCTTTTCACAAAGTGATTCATCCTGGTTTGATTGGAACGACGAAGAAGCTGTGCTATTCCCAAACTGGGAAACTGGAATCACCTGATTTGAAAGTGGGATAACTTCTTCATGCCAACTCCTATGAGATTTATTCAACTTCCTGGTGATTCTCCACCACTTTATGTATCCAAATCAAGCTTCTTACAAAGTGATTCATCCTGGTTTGATTGGAACGACGAAGAAGCTGTGCTATTCCCAAACTGGGAAACTGGAATCACCTGATTTGAAAGTGGGATAACTTCTTCATCCCCACTCCTATGAGATTTATTCAACTTCCTGGTGATTCTCCACCACTTTATGTATCCAAATCAAGCTTCTTACAAAGAGATTCATCCTGGTTTGATTGGAACGACGAAGAAGCTGTGCTATTCCCAAACTGGGAAACTGGAATCACCTGATTTGAAAGTGGGATAACTTCTTCATGCCAACTCCTATGAGATTTATTCAACTTCCTGGTGATTCTCCACCACTTTATGTATCCAAATCAAGCTTCTTACAAAGAGATTCATCCTGGTTTGATTGGAACGACGAAGAAGCTGTGCTATTCCCAAACTGGGAAACTGGAATCACCTGATTTGAAAGTGGGATAACTTCTTCATGCCAACTCCTATGAGATTTATTCAACTTCCTGGTGATTCTCCACCACTTTATGTATCCAAATCAAGCTTCTTACAAAGTGATTTTGAGATGAGATCATGAGATGAAGTGTTGAGTAATGTATGTGAGGAGAGAGTATGAAGTGGTGAAGCATTAGGAAGAAAGGGATTGAGGAGGCTTAGTCCGTACAATCCGTACAGGCCGTACATGAGGAGTGGCCGTACAAGTCTTGGGTAATACTCTTCACTATTCAGGATGGTTACTTGTGAAAAGGGTGATGGTAACTATGGAGAGTTACCAGCACTTGATCAGACCGTTGAGAGAAGGATAAGACCGCGGCTTGACAGGCTGTATGCAGCTGGAAAGGGAAAGCAACCTTATCCATTCATCCCACACATGTGGAGTCTCCCATTGGCTTAGTTTGAAACCGGCGCCTAGCTCTTCCTTGACTTCACATGCTTTGCTTACTTTACCTTTAGGAAAACCCTTGTATCTTCTCCTATATATTTGTAAACTCTTCATTAATGATAATCAGACAGTTCTTGACACTAAAACAATCTCTTAGACTCAAAGGCTCTCAATCATGATCATACACTAAACTCTTAGCTAAACTCGTCCTAAATAACCTCTAGACTCTTTCTAATCTCTTTCTTTCCTTATATCAAACTCAGATTCTCTAAAACTTATATGGTATCAGAGCCAGGTTCATCATAATCTGGGTTTGAGTACTAGAACACTCAAGAACACATCAGCCGCTTAGCTTTCATCCGAGTGATTCTGAAATGGAAAGCAACAAGGCAGTGGTTCCGGTTACTCTCAAGGGGGTAACTACCTTTTGTGGTCTCGTTTGGTGAAGACAGCAGTGGGGAGTAAGGGTTTATGGGGACACATCACACAGAGTGAAGCCCCAAAGCTCATTACTTATGAAGGCGACAAGGAGGTCGTCGAGTGCGATGAAGAGAAGTGGGAGCAAGATGATCAGCTGGTGATGTCCATACTCCAACGGTCTCTTGAAGTGTCTATCCTGGAGGCATACAGCTACTGTGAGACAGCAAAGGATCTTTGGGACACGCTAAAGAAGGTTTATGGTAACATCTCAAACTTGAGCCGTGTGTTTGAAGTGAAACGTGCTATCAACAGCTTGACACAGGAGGACATGGAGTTTACTAAGCACCTTGGGAGGTTCAGAGCCTTGTGGTCTGAACTGGAGATGCTGAGGCCAGGCACAACCAACCTAGATGAGCTGGCTGAGAGACGTGAGCAGGACAAGGTGTTTGGGTTGCTACTCACGTTGAATCCAAGCTACAACAGCCTCATCAAACACATCCTGAGGTCCGGGAAGTTACCTGACCTTGAGGACGTGTGTGCACAAGTTCAGAAGGAGGAAGGTTCTATTGGTCTCTTTGGAGGGAAAGGAGAGATCACACTTGCAAACCAAGCTGAGGTTCCGCAAGCAAACCGTGCAAGCTCTAACCAGTATGATGCAAAGAAGTTCACGGGAAATTGTGATCATTGCAAGAGACAAGGTCACAAGAAGAACCAGTGCTGGATCTTGCATCCTCATCTGAAGCCGGCCAAGTTCTCAAGAGAAAAAGATGGGAGAGCCAATGTCTCGTATGCTGGAAGTGAGCCGGGAAGTTCAAGTGTTGCTGGGAGCTCAGGCCAAGCTGGAGAGGGCGGGACACGTGAGCCTGGAGATAGCAAGGCCCTGGTGACTTACACACCTCAGCCAAGCCTTCAGAACAACCGTGAGAACGAGTACCTAAGGAGATCAGACATTGACTCCCTCATCAAAATGCTAAAGGAGAATGGTAACACACTTGGTACTCTTGGTTACTCCTTTGGTGCATCATATGAACCGTGTAGTATTGCTAGAGAACCTGATCATTCAAGCATTGCTTATAAACCTACTAGCATACTAGGACAGTCTCATATTGCACACAATCTGTTTAAACCATTGGTAGTTGATTCAAGAGCTTCTCATCATATGATTAGTGATACTAGTTTGATTAGAGACATTGAACCTACAAATGGACATGTCATGATTGCAAATGGAGATAAAATCCCAATTAGAGGAATTGGCAAGCTCAAATTGTTTGATAAAGACTCTAAAGCATTTTATATGCCTGACTTCACCTCAAATCTATTATCTGTAAAGAAGTGTACTACAGATCTTAATTGCAATGTTATATTTAGTCCTAATGATGTGAAGTTTCAGGATATTGAGAGCAGCCAATTGATTGGAAAAGGAGTTACCAAGGGAGATTTATATTTACTTGAAGAACTAGCTCCTGTTTCTGATTACTTATGCTCATTTACTTCTGCTTCTATGATGAATAAAAATGCATTGTGGCATGCTAGACTAGGTCATCCCCATGTTAGGGCTTTAAACTTAATGTTACCAGGTGTGGTATTTGAAAATAAGGATTGTGAAGCTTACATTTTAGGCAAGCATTGTAAAACTGTGTTTCCCATTTCATCTACTGTCTATGACAAATGCTTTGATCTAATTCACTCTGATGTTTGGACTGCTCCTTGCTTGTCTAGGGATAGTTTTAAATACTTTGTCACATTCATAGATGAAAAATCGAAATACACCTGGATAACACTTATTCAAACCAAAGATAGGGTGCTTGAAGCTTTTAAGAATTTTCATAACTATGTGACTAACCATTACAATGCCAAGATTAAAATTTTGAGATCAGATAATGGTGGGGAATACACTGGTCAAGCCTTCAAGCAACATCTAGCACAACATGGGATACTACACCAAACGAGTTGTCCTTATACTCCTCAGCAAAATAGAGTGGCTGAGAGAAAGAATAGGCATCTCATGGAGGTGGCAAGGTCAATGATGTTTCAAGCAAATGTTCCTAAGAGGTTTTGGAGTGATGTTGTGGCTACATCCTGTTATCTAATCAACCGGATCCCAACTAAGATTCTACATGATCAGTCTCCTTTTGAAGCCTTGAACAAGTACAAGCCATCATTGGAGCATATGCGAATCTTTGGATGTCTATGCTTTGTCCTTAGGCCAAAAGAGTTGAGGAACAAGCTTGAAGCAACCAGCACAAGAGCTATGTTTGTTGGCTACTCTACTACTCAAAAGGGTTACAAGTGCTATGATCCTACTACTCGAAGAGTTCTAGTTGTTGAGATGAGCTGAGTATATGGAGATGAAGAGATATGGAGTTGAAGAGAAGAGGAGATGAAGTACTTAGGGAAGTTTGGGAGAGTATGGTACGGTAGGCCGTACAAGGCCGTACAAGGCCGTACAAGGCCGTACAAGGCCGTACCATCCAAACCTCAACCAAAACTTACCATACCTTATCCAAGTGAGACGGTAACTAAGGAGGAGTGACTTGGGTAGCTTAGGGAGAGGATCAGACCGTTGAAAGGATAAGGGGACGCGGTGCCAGGCTGGAACAGGCTGGAAAGCTAAAGCACCTTTAGTCCAAGATGCCATAAGCGTGTGATGCATCCTAGTGGTTGATTTGAATCCATTGCCTTGACTACACACGGCTCAATAGTGCTCATTTCCCCTCTTGTAAACCCTTGTGTTCCTCTTATAAATATGTAACCTCACTCATTAATAAGATTAAGAAAGTTATGAGTCTCTCTCTTAGTCTTTACTCTCAACATGATTCGATCCTAGACTTCTAATCTCATTTCATATTCAAATCTCTTCTAAATCACTTCTAGTCTTTCTTATTTACTCAGATTACTCTACTCAATCCTAAAAGTGATATGGTATCAGAGCCAGGTTCATAGGAAACTTGGTTTCGTTGAGTTCTTTAAAGATTCAAGATTGAAGCTTTGAAGAGACAGTTTGGTGTTCGTGTGTTCTTAAGCGGTTCTGGGTAGTCTTTCTGAGTTCTATTGGTTGTGTGAGGTGTTATTGAAGCTGTGTGGTGTTCGCTCAAGACAAGTTACCTCAAGAGAAAGTTATTGAAGTCTAAAGGGTTCTACATTCAACATGGAGAGTGGGATGAACATGAACATGAAAGTGGCGGTGTGTTTCAAGGGAAACAACTACTTGGTGTGGTCTCGGATGGTGAGAACCACAGTGGGAAGCAAGGGGCTTTGGAAACACATCACGCCAGGAGAAGCTCCAAAGCTCATCACTCAAGGAGAGGCTGAAGATGAAGCCGCAAGCAAGGCAGAAGAGAAGTGGCATCAAGAGGACATGTTGGTGATGTCTGTGCTCCATGCGTCCCTTGAGCCGGCTATTCTGGATGCATACAGCTACTGTGAGTCTGCTAAAGAGCTGTGGGATACTTTGAAGAAGGTGTATGGCAACACTTCAAACCTAAGCCGAGTGTTTGAGGTGAAGCAAGCTATCAACAACCTTGTACAAGAAGACATGGAGTTCACTAAGCATCTAGGAAGATTCAGAAGCCTCTGGTCCGAGATGGAGATGCTTAGGCCAAGCACAACGGATGCTGATGAGCTTAACAAGAGGAGAGAGCAAGATAAGGTCTTTGGGTTACTCCTCACCCTAAACCCGGCGTACAACGGTCTCATCCAGCACTTACTTAGGGAGGATACTCTACCTGACCTTGAGGATGTGTGTGCACGGATTCAGAAGGAGCAAGGCTCCATTGGGCTGTTTGGGAAGAAAGGAGATCTTTCCCTTGCAAGTCAAGCAACTCAAGAGGAGGGGAGTGAAGCTCCACAAGCAAACAAGGCTGCGCATGGGAAGTTTGAGGAGAGGAGGTTCAATGGGAGTTGTGATCACTGCAAGAAGCATGGTCATAAGAAGAGCCAATGCTGGATACTCCACCCTCACCTCAAGCCGGCTAAGTTCATGAAGGATCGTGAGGCAAGGGCTAATGTCTCGGATGGTACAAGTGGTGTTGGTACAAGCAAAGGAAAGGAGATAGATGGGCGTGAGGCAGGTGATGGGAAGTCTCTTGTAGCCTACACTGGAGCACCAAGCAACCGTGGGAACAATGATCAAGAGTATCTAAGGAGATCCGACCTTGATGCTCTCATTAAGTTGTTCAAGGAGAATGGTAACACATTTGGGTATTCATTTGGTGCTAGTGTAGTAGAGAACTATAAGAATCTAACTAGAACTGATAGGATGCATGAGAGCTTGATAGAAATGGTAAATCAATCTAGGATTGCAAACTTTGCTAGAAATGATCATACATTCAAACCATCTAGTATCCTTGCACATATTGCTAGTTCTCATGACATTAAGCCATTAGTGATTGATTCAGGAGCATCTCATCATATGATAAGTGATACTAGTTTGATTAAAAACATTGTACCAATGAATGGAAATGTGATGATTGCTAATGGAGATAAGATTCCTATTAGAGGTATGAGTTTTAAGGATATAGATGATTATCTGAGTTTAGAAAGGATTATAGAAGAGAATAAGAGATTAAGAGACAGATTAGAGACTAATGGAGAATCATAATGAAATGAGTATATAGAGAGATTGTTTAGAACTGTCTAATCTTATTATGAGATGAGGTTACATCATTTATAGAAGAGGCATTAGGGTTTACAAGTTAAGGGAAAACATCACTAGTCATAAGCATGTGTAGTCAAGACTAAAGGAAGCGTTTCTTTTGAATGAATGGACGGTAAGGCTCACACGCTTTGCCTTTGCTTTTACAGCCTGTCCACGGACTGGATGGATAAGGCTCGTCCTTCCCTTATCCCTAAACGGTCTGATCAGTCTTGAGACCCTCCGTTTTAAGAGAACAAGTGAGTGTGTTTGAGAGTTTCTTGAGAGTTCAAAAGCTCAAAGTGTTTTGTGTGTGTCTCGGTGATCCGTGGGAGGTTCATTTGAAGACTCAAGAGTAAATCTGTGTTCTAGAGAGCAGCGTGGGTTCTCAGTACAAGATCTAACCGGTTGTTCAAGCTGTAGACGTCAAGCTGTTCAAGATGGAAAGTATTATGAAGATGAAGGTCGCGGTGACATTCAAAGGAAGCAACTACCTAGTCTGGTCTAGGATGGTGAAGACTGCTGTGGGAAGCAAGGGTTTGTGGAGGCATATCACGTCTGGTGAAGCTCCAAAGGCGATTACTCAAGAGGGTGACGCAGAGAGCTCCGAGGAGAGTGTTGTGGAGAAGTGGCAACAAGAAGACATGAT
The DNA here is from genome assembly GCF_020379485.1 of Brassica napus. Taxonomy (NCBI): domain Eukaryota; kingdom Viridiplantae; phylum Streptophyta; class Magnoliopsida; order Brassicales; family Brassicaceae; genus Brassica; species Brassica napus. Next base: position 125,662 of record NW_026014815.1, read on the forward strand.
GGTAATGTCAGTCCTTCATGCCTCCTTGGAGCCGGCTATCCTAGATGCTTACAGCTACTGTGAGACAGCCAAGGAGCTGTGGGACACGCTGAAGAAGGTATATGGAAACGTTTCTAACCTGAACCGAGTGTTTGAAGTCAAGAAGGCAATCAACGAGTTAACCCAAGATGACATGGAGTTTACTAAGCACTTGGGGAGGTTCAGGACACTGTGGTCAGAGCTGGAGATGTTGAGACCAAGCACGGTTGATCCAGAGCTTCTAAATGAGAGGCGTGAGCAGGACAAGGTCTTTGGGTTGTTGCTCACATTGAACGCAAGCTACAATGGTCTCATTCAACACATGCTAAGGTCCGAGAAGCTACCTGACCTTGAGGATGTTTGTGCTCAGATACAGAGGGAGCAGGGCTCAATGGGTTTGTTTGGAGGCAAGGGAGACTTATCTCTTGCAAATGCTGTGCAATCTGACCGAGAAGAGCCTCCACAAGCTAACAAAGCTGGCTACAACAAGTATGAGAAGTTCAATGGGAACTGTGATCATTGCAAGAGGTATGGGCACAAGAAGATTCAGTGCTGGATACTCCATCCCCACTTGAAGCCGGCCAAGTTCATAAAGGAGAGAGAGGCAAGAGCTCATATGACTGAAGGATCAAGCGGAGCAGGGCCATCCAACAAAGGAGCTGAGGTGGAGAACCGTGAAGGAAATGGAAAAGCTTTGGTGACCTATACTGGAACTAGCAACCCCCGAGGCAATGATCAAGACTTCATCAGGAGGTCCGAGATGGATGCACTCATCAAAATGCTCAAGGATAATGGTAACATTCATGGGCAGTCATTTGGTGCTTCTTTGATTGCTAGAACTATAGAAATGACTCACGATGAGGCTGAGATTGCTAGGATTGATAGTAAGGCTGGAATTGAGCAGTACATTGATAGAAATGCTAGGATGAATGCATATAGATCAAACTGTATCTGCCATCATGCTAGCAATGCATACAAACCATTGATTATAGATTCAGGTGCATCTCATCATATGATTAGTGACACCAACCTGATTAAAGATATAGAACCTACTAATGGATGTGTGATGATTGCAAATGGAGATAAGATACCTATTAAGGGAATAGGAAACTTAAAGCTATTTGATAAAAACACTAGAGCATTTTACATTCCTGAATTCACATCAAATCTACTTTCAGTTAAGAAATGTACTACTGATTTGAATTGCAATGTTATATTCAGTCCTAATGATGTGAAGTTTCAGGATATTGAGAGCAGCCAATTGATTGGAAAAGGAGTCACAAAGGGAGAGTTATACATGCTTGAGAAGCTTGATCCTGTTTCCAATCATAACTGCTCATTTACTTCTGCTTCTAGTTTGAATAAAAATGCATTGTGGCATGCTAGACTAGGTCATCCCCATGAGAGGGCTTTAAACTTGATGTTACCAGGTGTGGTTTTTGAAAATGATAAGTGTGAAGCTTGCATCTTAGGCAAGCATTGTAAGAATGTGTTTCCAAGAACATCTACTGTTTATGAAAATTGCTTTGATTTGATTCATACTGATGTGTGGACTGCACCTAGTTTCTCTAGAGACAATCATAAGTACTTTGTCACATTCATTGATGAAAAATCTAAATACACCTGGTTAACACTTATTCCATCAAAAGATAGGGTGATAGATGCATTCAAGAACTTTCAAGCTTATGTGACTAACCATTATCATGCTAAGATTAAAATTTTGAGATCAGATAATGGAGGAGAGTACACAAGCTATGCGTTCAAAAGTCATCTAGATCATCATGGAATACTTCATCAAACAAGCTGTCCCTACACACCACAACAGAATGGTGTAGCTGAGAGGAAGAACAGGCACTTGATGGAGGTGGCTCGGTCATTGATGTTCCAAGCCAATGTACCTAAGAGATTCTGGAGTGATGCTGTATCCACTGCTTGCTATCTAATCAACCGAATGCCGACAAGGGTGTTGAAGGATCAAGCACCATTTGAGGTACTGAACAAGCGCAAGCCATCTTTGGCATATATGAAAGTGTTTGGATGCTTGTGTTATGTGTTGGTACCAGGAGAGTTGAGGAACAAGCTAGAAGCAAGAAGCCGAAAGGCAATGTTCATTGGCTACTCAACAACTCAAAAGGGATATAAGTGTTATGATCCAGAAGCTAGAAGGGTACTTGTATCTAGAGATGTGAAGTTCATTGAAGAAAGAGGATACTATGAAGAGAAGAATCAAGAAGACTTGAGGGACCTCACATCAGATAAGGCTGGAGTCTTAAGGATTATTTTGGAAGGTCTTGGTATCAAGATGAATCAGGATCAGTCCACAAGAATAGACAACCAGAAGAGAGCTCAAATGAACCAAGTAGAGCTGCTCAAACACCTCACCTTGATCATGAGGGGGGAAGTGAACCTGAAACTCAAGAAAATGGCCAAGAAGGAGTCGGCTTGAGTGAAGAAGGAGAAGAGTTCAACTCAGGTTCTCATCATCAAGGTGAGCAAGACCAAGGAGATGAAGCACAAGAACCACATATACAAGATGAGCCGGTTCAAGTGCAAGAACAACCAGTATTGAGGAGAAGCACAAGGCTTAGAAAGGATCCTTCCTCTTGGGTAAACACGCGAGTGTACTACAATGCCCAAGCTGTGGAGCATCCTTCTCAAGCTGTGTGTTCCTTTGCTCAATACCCTGAAGAACATTGTGCATTCATGGTTAACTTGGATGAGAACTATATTCCAAGAAGCTATGAAGAAGCAATCATGGATAAAGAATGGAAGGAATCAGTTGGAGCTGAGGCAGGAGCCATGATCAAGAATGATACATGGTATGAGAGTGAGTTACCAAAAGGGAAGAAGGCTGTGAGTAGTAAATGGATATTCACAATCAAGTATAAGGCTGATGGAAAGGTTGAGAGGAAGAAGTCAAGGCTAGTAGCAAGAGGTTTCACTCAAACTTATGGAGAAGATTACATAGAAACCTTTGCACCAGTAGCTAAACTACATACAATACGGATTGTATTAAGCTTGGCTGTGAATCTTGGATGGGGGTTATGGCAAATGGATGTGAAGAATGCATTCTTACAAGGTGAACTTGAGGATGAAGTATATATGCATCCACCTCCAGGCCTAGAACACTTAGTGAAGAGAGGGAATGTGTTGAGATTGAAGAAAGCTATCTATGGGCTGAAGCAATCACCAAGAGCTTGGTACAACAAGCTGAGCACTACTCTGAATGGCCGAGGCTTCAAGAAGTCTGAACTAGACCACACTCTCTTCACACTCACAACTCCCTCAGGTATGATTGCACTTCTTGTGTATGTTGATGATATCATTATCACAGGAAGTGATAAGGAAGGTATCATAGCAACCAAGGAGTTCATTAAATCCATGTTTGAGATTAAAGATTTGGGAGAAATGAAATACTTTCTTGGAATTGAGATATGTAGATCCAAGGAAGGTTTATTCATGTCCCAAAGGAAGTATACACTTGATCTTTTGAAAGGTGCAGGTGCTTATGGAGGCAAGACTGCAAGGATGCCTATGGAGGATGGTTACAAAGTCCCACGAGAGGGGGAGATTGAAGACAGCAAACCTTATCAGGATCCTAAACTCTATAGAAAACTAGTTGGCAAATTGATTTATCTTACCATAACTAGACCTGACATTTGTTTTGCTGTGAATCAGGTGAGTCAACACATGCAAGTTCCTAAGGAGCATCATTGGCGCATGGTGGAGAGGATCTTGATGTATCTCAACGGCTCACCTGATCAAGGAGTATGGATGGGTTGCAATGGAAGCACTGAAGTGGTTGGATACTGTGATGCAGATTGGGCTGGTGATAGAGCAGACAGGAGATCAACCACAGGCTATTGCACATTCATTGGAGGCAACTTGGTGACATGGAAGAGTAAGAAGCAGAAGGTGGTCTCTTGCTCAAGTGCAGAAGCTGAGTATAGAGCTATGCTGAAGCTTACCAACGAGTTGGTGTGGATCAAAGGCATCTTGAAGCATTTGGAGATTGATCAAGCCACACCAATGACAATGCATTGTGATAACCAAGCAGCCATTCACATTGCATCCAACTCGGTGTTTCATGAGAGGACCAAGCACATTGAAGTTGATTGCCACAAGGTGAGGCAAATGATCATCCTAGGAGTCATCTTGCCATGTTACACGAGGAGTGAAGATCAGTTAGCTGATGTGTTCACCAAGGCTGCAAGACAGAAGACAATGGAGTCCATTCACATCAGGTTGGGCCTCATTGATCTTGGGAAGAGAAGGAGCTGATCCTCTTGGCTGTGAGGTCTTTACTCTTTTTCCCTCATCAAGGTTTTGTCCCAATGGGTTTTCCTTGGTGAGGTTTTTAATGAGGAAGATCTCATAGCCATCCAAGCTTAGGCTTTCACAAAGCTAAGCTTGAGGGGGAGTGTTGAGATGAGGAAGTCATTATGAGAAGGAGAGGAAGAGCTAAGCAAGTGATGGGAAAGAGTACGGACAGTACGGCCTATGTACGGACAGGGGCTTGGCCGTACATCTGAGGAAACATGAAGGAAGAAGGAGATGGGTGAGTAAAGCCTCTAGAGTACACAGAAGGTCTCAAGACTGATCAGACCGTTTAGGGATAAGGGCGGGACGAGCCTTATCCATCCAGGCCGTGGACAGGCTGTAAAGGCCAAGCGTGTGAGCCTTACCATCCTTGAATTCAAAAGAGACGCTCTCCCCTTTGGCTTGACTTCACATGCTTATGACTAGTGCTGCTTTATCTTGACTTGTAAACCCTAATGCCTCTTCTATAAATATTGTAACCTCATCTCATAATAAGATTAGACAGTTCTAAACAATCTCTCTCTATACTCATTTCATTATGATTCTCCATTAGTCTCTAATCTGTCTCTTAATCTCTTATTCTCTTCTATCCTTTCTAAACTCAGATAATCATCTATATCCTTAAATCTCATAACCATCACACGTCCTGATATTTGTTATGAGATTAAGAGATCCTTAGAGTAAACAGAATAAAGAGAGTGTTTAGGAAGTGATTAAGAGAAGTTTGTGAAAGATTAGGAGACTAGATAGAGCCGTTTAGTGTCTAAGAGAAAAGCATAGTGTCTAAGAGATTAGAGAGACTCAAACTGCATAATATTCATTAGGGTTGATGAGTTACAATATATAGAGAGAGCATACAAGGGTTTTCGAAATCAAGAGAAGACTAAAGCATGTGAGGTCAATCAGGAGAGGATAAGCTCATTTGGACTAGCCAATTAGCTTCTCCACATGCGCGGAGTATCTGGCATCTTGGACCGAGATGCTCTTGCCTTTCCAGCTGTTCCAGCCTGTCAAGGCGCGCTCTACCTTATCCCTAAACGGTCTGATGCCTCAAGGTAAGTTCCTTCCCTTTACCTTAGTTACCGTGTTACTTGGCTGATGCAAGGTAAGTCTTGGTCGATGCTGGATGGTACGGACTGTACGGCTTGTACGGCCTTGTACGGACGTCCGTACCATGCTCTCCCTAAACTCTCTCAAGCTTCCTCATCTCCTTTCCTCTTCAACTCCTTAGCTCTTCATACATATATATTCAGCTCAACTCAACACTCCCCCTCAAGCTTAGCTTTGTATAAGTCTAAGCTTGGACAGCCACAAGATCTTCCTCATTAAAAACCTCACCAAAGAAAACCCAATGGGATAAAACTTTGATGAGGGAAAAAGAGTAAAGACCTTGCAGCTAAGGGGATTAGCTCCTTCTCTTCCCAAGATCAATGAGGCCCAACCTGATGTGAATGGACTCCATTGTCTTCTGTCTTGCAGCCTTGGTGAACACATCCGCTAGCTGATCTTCACTCCTTGTGTAACATGGCAAGATCACCCCTAGCACAATCATCTGCCTCACCTTGTGACAATCAACTTCAATGTGCTTGGTCCTCTCATGAAACACCGAGTTGGATGCAATGTGGATGGCAGCTTGATTGTCACAATGCATTGTCATTGGAGTTGCTTGATCGATCTCCAAGTGCTTCAAGATGCCTTTGATCCATACCAACTCGTTGGTGAGCTTCAGCATGGCTCTATACTCGGCTTCTGCACTTGAACATGACACTACCTTCTGCTTCTTGCTCTTCCAAGTCACCAAGTTGCCTCCAATGAATGTGCAATAGCCTGTGGTTGATCTCCTGTCTGCTCTATCACCAGCCCAATCCGCATCACAATATCCCACCACTTCAGTGCTTCCATTGCAGCCCATCCATACTCCTTGATCAGGTGAGCCGTTGAGATACATCAAGATCCTCTCCACCATGTGCCAGTGATGTTCCTTAGGCACTTGCATGTGTTGACTCACCTGATTCACAGCAAAGCAGATGTCAGGTCTAGTTATAGTAAGATAAATCAATTTGCCAACTAGTTTTCTATAGAGTTTAGGATCCTGATAAGGTTTGCTGTCTTCAATCTCCCCCTCTCGTGGGACTTTGTAGCCATCCTCCATAGGCATCCTTGCTGTCTTGCCTCCATAAGCACCTGCACCTTTCAAAAGATCAAGTGTATATTTCCTTTGGGACATGAACAAACCTTCCTTGGATCTACATATCTCAATTCCAAGGAAGTATTTCATTTCTCCCAAGTCTTTAATCTCAAACATGGATTTAAGAAACTCCTTGGTTGCTATGATACCTTCCTTATCACTCCCTGTGATAATGATATCATCAACATACACAAGGAGAGCAATCATACCTGAGGGAGTCGTGAGAGTGAAGAGAGTGTGATCTAGTTCAGACTTCTTGAAGCCTCGGCCATTCAGAGTAGTGCTCAACTTGTTGTACCAAGCCCTTGGTGATTGCTTCAGTCCATAGATGGCTTTCTTCAATCTCAGTACATTCCCACTCTTTACTAAGTGTTCAAGGCCTGGAGGTGGATGCATATACACTTCATCCTCAAGTTCACCTTGTAGAAACGCATTCTTCACATCCATTTGCCATAACCCCCATCCAAGATTCACAGCCAAGCTTAGTACAATCCGGATTGTGTGGAGTTTAGCTACTGGTGCAAAGGTTTCTATGTAATCTTCTCCATAAGTTTGAGTGAACCCTCTTGCAACTAGTCTTGACTTCTTCCTCTCAACCTTTCCATCCGCTTTGTACTTGATTGTGAATATCCATCTACTAGTCACAGCCTTCTTCCCTTTTGGTAACTCACTCTCATACCATGTATCATTCTTGATCATCGCTCCTGCCTCATCTCCAACTGATTCCTTCCATTCTTTATCTTTCATTGCTTCTTCATAGCTTCTTGGGATGTGATTCTCATCCAAGTTTACCATGAACGCGCAATGTGCTTCTGGATATTGAGCAAAGGAGCACACGGCTTGAGAAGGATGCTCCACAGCTTGGGCATTGTAGTACACTCTCGTGTTTACCCAACTGGAAGGATCCTTCCTTATCCTTGTACTCCTTCTTAGTGGCTGCACAACTGGTTCTTCTTCCTGTTGTTCTTCTACCACTTCATCTTGAGAAGGTGTTTGTGTCACACCATGATCATGTCCATGACCATCCGAGCCTATGCTCTCTTCTCCTTCATTCTCTACTCCTCCTTCATCTTGGTTGGCCTCTTGCATAGGCTCCTCATGCTCCTCTCCTCCCTCATGATCAAGGTGGGATGGTGAACCAACTTCAGGAGGTGTAGTTGCGTGATTCCTCGGATCCTGGGATGTACTGATTCCAAGACCTTCAAGAATGATCCGCAAGGTGGTGGCCTTGTCTGATGTTAAGTCCTTCAGGTCTTCTTGATTCTTTTCTTCATAGTATCCTCTATCTTCCAAGAACTTCACATCTCTAGATACAAGAACTCTCCTTGCTATAGGATCATAGCATTTGTATCCTTTCTGTGTAGCTGAGTATCCTATGAACACAGCCTTAGTGCTTCTTGCTTCTAGCTTGTTGATCATCTCTCCTGGTTTGAGGACGAAGCATAGGCATCCAAAGACTCGCAAGTAATCAAGAGCTGGCTTGTACCTGTTCAGAACTTCAAATGGAGCCTTCTCATTCAGAACTTTGGTTGGAGTTCTGTTTATCAGGTAACAAGCAGTGGCAACCGCATCACTCCAAAATCTCTTTGGAACATTACTCTGAAACATAAGTGACCTTGCCACTTCCATGAGATGCCTATTCTTCCTCTCAGCCACTCCATTTTGCTGTGGAGTATAAGGACAGCTTGTTTGATGTAGAATCCCATGTTGTGATAGGTGTTGCTTGAATGCATGACTCGTGTACTCTCCTCCATTATCTGATCTCAAAATTTTAATCTTAGCATGATAATGGTTAGTTACATAAGTTTGAAAATTCCTAAATGCATCAAGTACCCTATCTTTGGTCTGAATTAAGGTTAACCAGGTGTATTTGGATTTTTCATCAATGAATGTGACAAAATACTTATAACTATCTCTAGATAAGCAAGGGGCAGTCCATACATCTGAATGAATTAGATCAAAGCAATTATCATAAACAGTAGTAGACTTTTGAAACACAGTTCTACAATGCTTGCCTAAAATGCAAGCTTCACAATCCTTATTCTCAAACACAACACCTGGTACCATTAAGTTCAAAGCTTTAACATGAGGGTGTCCTACTCTAGCATGCCACAATGCATTTTTATTCAACAAAGAAGCAGAAGTAAACGAGCAACTATAATCAGGAACAGAAGTGAGTTCTTCAAGCATATAGAGATCTCCCTTAGTCACCCCTTTCCCAATCAACCTGCTGCTCTCAATATCCTGAAACTTCACATCATTAGGACTAAAGATAACATTGCATTGTAAATCATTAGTACATTTCTTCACTGATAATAGGTTTGATGTGAATTCAGGCATGTAAAAAGCTCTAGATTCTTTGTTAAACAGCTTAAGCTTTCCTATTCCTCTAATGGGTATCTTATCCCCATTTGCTATCATCACATGCCCATGTGTAGGTTCTATATCCTTAATCAAGTTTTCATCACTTATCATATGATGTGATGCACCAGAATCAACAATCAATGGTTTACCTACTCGTTTAGCATTATGGCATAGATTACTAAGTGATGAATGCATCTTATCAGTTCTAGCAATGTAAGCATGCCTATACTCATTCCTAGCTTCTAACCGTTCTACTAGTTCTCTAATCAAGTGATCATCCTTATATGCAATCATAGAAGCTCCAAAGGAATAACCGTAAGTGTTACCGTTTTCCTTTAGCATTTTGAAGAGGGCATCAAGGTCTGATCTCTTGATGTAGTCATCATTGCTGCGGGAGCTTGAGGCGCCTGTGTAAGCCACCAGAGACTTCCCATTCCCATCATTGCCTCCAAGCCCATCCACTTCACTGATCTTGCTGGTGCCAGCTCCGCTTGAACCTTCAGTCACATTTGCCCTTCCCTCACGCTCCTTCATGAACTTGGCCGGCTTGAGGTGTGGGTGCAGTATCCAGCATTGGCTCTTCTTATGACCATGCTTCTTGCAATGATCACAGTTGCCATTGAACTTCCTGTCCTCGTACTTCCCGTGAGATGCCTTGTTTGCTTGTGGAGCCTCGGTTGAATCCTCATGAGCTGCTTGATTGGCAAGAGAGAGCTCCCCCTTACCTCCAAACAAACCCATGGATCCCTGCTCCCTTTGGATTTGTGCACACACCTCCTCAAGGTCCGGAAGCTTGTCTGACCTTAACATGTGCTGGATGAGCTGGGTGTAGGCCGGGTTCAGTGTGAGAAGCAGCCCAAAGACCTTGTCTTGCTCGCGCCTCTCATTCAGCTGATCTGGATCAGTTGTGCTCGGCCTCAGCATCTCCAGCTCTGACCATAAGGACCTGAACCTCCCCAAGTGCTTAGTGAACTCCATGTCCTCTTGTGCAAGACGGTTGATCGCTAGCTTCACTTCAAACACACGGCTGAGGTTGGAAGTGTTCCCATACACCTTCTTCAGCGTGTCCCACAGCTCCTTGGCTGATTCACAGTAGCTGTAGGCATCCAAGATAGCTGGGTCCAAGGATGCGTGTAGAACCGTCATCACCAGCATGTCTTCTTGTTGCCATTTCTCCACAGCCGCTTCATTGGAGACCTCTTCTTGATCTCCTCCCTGAGTAATGAGTTTCGGAGCCTCCCCTGTTGTGATGTGCCCCCACAAACCCTTACTTCCCACAGCAGTCTTCACCATCCGAGACCACACAAGGTAGTTGCTACCTTTGAAAGTAACCGCTACCTTCATCCTCATGTTCATCCCATGTTCCATCTTTGCTTGACTTGAAAACTTGGATCTTGGATTTCGTACACACCAACCTTGAGTCTAGAATCACGCAAACCAACAGAACGTAGCACAGCTTCAACTAGAACGGACCACAGCTTCAACACCTTCAAGACTACTCGCGTGTAGCTTCAAAGACGTTTAGCTTGTAACTCTCTAAAGATCAAACCCCAGATTCAAATGAACCTGGCTCTGATACCATATGAGATTAAGAGATCCTTAGAGTAAACAGAATAAAGAGAGTGTTTAGGAAGTGATTAAGAGAAGTTTGTGAAAGATTAGGAGACTAGATAGAGCCGTTTAGTGTCTAAGAGAAAAGCATAGTGTCTAAGAGATTAGAGAGACTCAAACTGCATAATCTTCATTAGGGTTGATGAGTTACAATATATAGAGAGAGCATACAAGGGTTTTCGAAATCAAGAGAAGACTAAAGCATGTGAGGTCAATCAGGAGAGGATAAGCTCATTTGGACTAGCCAATTAGCTTCTCCACATGCGCGGAGTATCTGGCATCTTGGACCGAGATGCTCTTGCCTTTCCAGCTGTTCCAGCCTGTCAAGGCGCGCTCTACCTTATCCCTAAACGGTCTGATGCCTCAAGGTAAGTTCCTTCCCTTTACCTTAGTTACCGTGTTACTTGGCTGATGCAAGGTAAGTCTTGGTCGATGCTGGATGGTACGGACTGTACGGCTTGTACGGCCTTGTACGGACGTCCGTACCATGCTCTCCCTAAACTCTCTCAAGCTTCCTCATCTCCTTTCCTCTTCAACTCCTTAGCTCTTCATACATATATATTCAGCTCAACTCAACATTTGTTTTGCTGTGAACCAGGTGAGTCAGCATATGCAAGTTCCAAAAGAACATCATTGGGGAATGGTGAACCGGATCTTGATGTATCTTAATGGCTCAGCGGATCAAGGAGTGTGGATGGGGTGTAATGGGAGTACAGAAGTTGTAGGCTACTGTGATGCAGATTGGGCAGGAGATAGAGCAGATAGAAGGTCCACAACCGGCTACTGCACATTCATTGGAGGGAACTTAGTAACTTGGAAGAGTAAGAAGCAGAAGGTGGTCTCATGCTCAAGTGCTGAAGCTGAATACCGAGCCATGCTGAAGCTGACTAATGAGCTTGTATGGATCAAAGGGATACTGAAGCACTTGGAAATTATTCAATCCACTCCAATGACCATGCATTGTGACAACCAGGCTGCTATACACATTGCCACCAACTCAGTCTTCCATGAGAGAACCAAGCACATTGAAGTAGATTGTCACAAGGTGAGGCAAATGATTCTCCTTGGAGTCATCTTACCATGTTATACGAGAAGTGAAGATCAGCTAGCAGATGTGTTCACAAAGGCAGCAAGACAGAAGACAATAGAGTCCATTCATAGCCGGCTAGGACTCATTGATCTCACGAGAAGGAGCTAAGCCCCTTGGCTATGAGGTCTTTACTCTTTTTCCCTTACCAAAGTTTTGTCCCAATGGGTTTTCTTTGGTGAGGTTTTTAATGAGGAAGTTCTCATGGCTATCCAAGCTTAGACTTTCACAAAGCTAAGCTTGAGGGGGAGTGTTGAGATGAGATCACTTTGAGATGAGATCATGAGATGAAGTGTTGAGTAATGTATGTGAGGAGAGAGTATGAAGTGGTGAAGCATTAGGAAGAAAGGGATTGAGGAGGCTTAGTCCGTACAATCCGTACAGGCCGTACATGAGGAGTGGCCGTACAAGTCTTGGGTAATACTCTTCACTATTCAGGATGGTTACTTGTGAAAAGGGTGATGGTAACTATGGAGAGTTACCAGCACTTGATCAGACCGTTGAGAGAAGGATAAGACCGCGGCTTGACAGGCTGTATGCAGCTGGAAAGGGAAAGCAACCTTATCCATTCATCCCACACATGTGGAGTCTCCCATTGGCTTAGTTTGAAACCGGCGCCTAGCTCTTCCTTGACTTCACATGCTTTGCTTACTTTACCTTTAGGAAAACCCTTGTATCTTCTCCTATATATTTGTAAACTCTTCATTAATGATAATCAGACAGTTCTTGACACTAAAACAATCTCTTAGACTCAAAGGCTCTCAATCATGATCATACACTAAACTCTTAGCTAAACTCGTCCTAAATAACCTCTAGACTCTTTCTAATCTCTTTCTTTCCTTATATCAAACTCAGATTCTCTAAAACTTATAGGAATCACCTGATTTGAAAGTGGGATAACTTCTTCATGCCAACTCCTATTAGATTTATTCAACTTCCTGGTGATTCTCCACCAATTTTTGTATCCAAATCAAGCTTCTTACAAAGAGATTCATCCTGGGGGTGTTGGAACGACGAAGAAGCTGTGCTATTCCCAAACTGGGAAACTGGAATCACCTGATTTGAAAGTGGGATAACTTCTTCATGCCAACTCTTATTAGATTTATTCAACTTCCTGGTGATTCTCCACCACTTTATGTATCCAAATCAAGCTTCTTACAAATAGATTCATCCTGGGGGTATTGGAACGACGAAGAAGCTGTGCTATTCCCAAACTGGGAAACTGGAATCACCTGATTTGAAAGTGGGATAACTTCTTCATGCCAACTCCTATGAGATTTATTGAACTTCCTGGTGATTCTGCACCACTTTATGTATCCAAATCAAGCTTCTTACAAAGAGATTCATCCTGGTTTGATTGGAACGACGAAGAAGCTGTGCTATTCCCAAACTGGGAAACTGGAATCACCTGATTTGAAAGTGGGATAACTACTTCATGCCAACTCCTATGAGATTTATTCAACTTCCTGGTGATTCTCCACCACTTTATGTATCCAAATCAAGCTTCTTACTAAGAGATTCATCCTGGTTTGATTGGAACAACGAAGAAGTTGTGCTATTCCCAAACTGGGAAACTAGAATCACCTGATTTGAAAGTGGGATAACTTTTTCATGCCAACTCCTATGAGATTTATTCAACTTCCTGGTGATTCTCCACCACTTTATGTATCCAAAACAAGCTTCTTACAAAGAGATTCATCCTGGGTTGATTGGAACGACGAAGAAGCTGTGCTATTCCCAAACTGGGAAACTGGAATCACCTGATTTGAAAGTGGGATAACTTCTTCATGCCAACTCCTATTAGATTTATTCAACTTCCTGGTGATTCTCCACCACTTTATGTATCCAAATCAAGCTTCTTACAAAGTGATTCATCCTGGTTTGATTGGAACGACAAAGAAGCCGTGCTATTCCCAAACTGGGAAACTGGAATCACCTGATTTGAAAGTGGGATAACTTCTTCATCCCCACTCCTATGAGATTTATTCAACTTCCTGGTGATTCTCCACCACTTTATGTATCCAAATCAAGCTTCTTACAAAGAGATTCATCCTGGGTTGATTGAAACGACGAAGAAGCTGTGCTATTCCCAAACTGGGAAACTGGAATCACCTGATTTGAAAGTGGGATAACTTCTTCATGCCAACTCCTATGAGATTTATTCAACTTCCTGGTGATTCTCTACCCTTTATGTATCCAAATCAAGCTTTTCACAAAGTGATTCATCCTGGTTTGATTGAAACGACGAAGAAGTTGTGCTATTCCCAAACTGGGAAACTGGAATCACCTGATTTGAAAGTGGGATAACTTCTTCATGCCAACTCCTATGAGATTTATTGAACTTCCTGGTGATTCTCCACCACTTTATGTATCCAAATCAAGCTTCTTACAAAGAGATTCATCCTGGTTTGATTGGAACGACGAAGAAGCTGTGCTATTCCCAAACTGGGAAACTGGAATCACCTGATTTGAAAGTGGGATAACTACTTCATGCCAACTCCTATGAGATTTATTCAACTTCCTGGTGATTCTCCACCACTTTATGTATCAAAATCAAGCTTCTTACAAAGAGATTCATCCTGGTTTGATTGGAACGACGAAGAAGCTGTGCTATTCCCAAACTGGGAAACTGGAATCACCTGATTTGATAGTGGGATAACTTTTTCATGCCAACTCCTATGAGATTTATTCAACTTCCTGGTGATTCTCCACCACTTTATTATGAGATTAGAGAGTAGAATAGGTATTGAGAGATTAAGAGAGATTTGGTAAGAGATTAAGAGAGGTTTAGAAGAGATTGTGAGAGAAATGGGGAGATTAAGTATGATCCATGATGAACAAGAGAGAGAGACTAGAGAGAGAGTAACATAACTCGCATTCTTTAATTAATGAGAGAGTGTTTACAATATATAGGAGGTGATACTAGGGTTTAAGAAGAGACTAAGCATGTGAGGTCAAGTCTAAGGGAGCCTTTAATTTGAACCGGACCAATGAGCCTCTCCACACGCGTGGTCACTATGCTAAAAGTGAACCTTATCCTTCCAGCCTGTGCCAGCCTGTAGAGACGCTCTTCCTCTATCCATAAACGGTCATATGCCTTCTTTGGTCAAGGCAAAACATGATCAGACCGTGAACTTCTTCTCGCGGTAACATTTCTTTACCGCTTGGTCGATACCGTCTGTACGGCCGTACGGCCATGGTACGGACCTGTACGGACCGGTACGGACGGTTCTCCCTAAGGCCAATCCTTCTCCTCTTCTCCACATCACAACCTCTTCAACCCTGAACAACTCTCCTCATATTCCTCAGCTCATCTCAACACTCCCCCTCAAGCTTGACCATGTGGAACAAGTCAAGCTTGGAAGGATCATGAGCTCCTCCTCATTAAAAACCTCATCAAAGAAAACCCATTGGGACAAAACTCTGATGAGGGAAAAAGAGTAAGGACCTCATGATCAGGAGAGTGTATAGATCAGCCCTTAGGCGAAAGATCAAGGAGTCCCAACCTTATGTGAATTGACTCCATTGTCTTTTGCCTAGCCGCCTTAGTGAATACATCTGCCAACTGATCCTCACTCCTTGTGTAGCACGGCAGTATTACTCCCAAGACTATCATCTGCCTCACTTTATGACAGTCCACTTCAATGTGCTTAGTTCTTTCATGGAACACCGAGTTTGTGGCTATGTGAATGGCTGCTTGATTGTCACAGTGCATGGTCATTGGTGTTGCTTGCTCAATCTCCAAGTGCTTCAGTATTCCTTTAATCCATACCAACTCATTTGTGAGTTTTAGCATTGCTCTATACTCAGCCTCGGCACTTGAGCATGACACCACCTTCTGCTTCTTACTCTTCCAAGTAACCATGTTTCCACCAATGAATGTGCAATAGCCGGTTGTAGATCTTCTATCTGTTCTGTCTCCAGCCCAATCTGCATCACAATATCCCACTGCTTCAGTACTCCCGTTACAACCCATCCATATACCAAGCCCTTGAGTTCCATTCAGATACATGAGAACTCTTTCTACCATGCGCCAGTGATGCTCTCTTGGAGCTTGCATATGCTGACTCACTTGGTTCACAGCAAAACAGATGTCTGGCCTAGTGATGGTTAGATAGATCAGCTTCCCCACAAGCTTCCTGTATAGCTTTGGATCATGAAATAGCTTACTATCTTCTAGCTCCCCCTCACGTGGAGCTTTATACCCATCCTCCATGGGCATCTTGGCTGTCTTTCCACCATACGCACCAGCCTCCTTCAATAGATCCAAGATATACTTCCTTTGTGAGATGAACAACCCTTCTTCTGATCTGCACAGCTCAATTCCAAGGAAGTACTTCATTTCTCCCAAGTCTTTGATGTCAAACACAGATTTCAGAAACTCCTTGGTCTCCTTGATTTCAACCTTATCACTGCCTGTGATAACTATGTCATCCACATATACAAGAAGCACAACAATGCCAGCAGGTGTCGTAAGAGTGAAGAGAGTGTGATCAAGCTCTGATTTCCTGAAACCTCTTCCATTTAGAGTTGTGCTCAGCTTGTGATACCATGCCCTTGGTGATTGCTTCAACCCATAGATGGCCTTCTTCAGTCTCAGCACATTCCCTGGTTTCACCATCCCTTCTAGGCCCGGAGGTGGTAGCATGTAAACTTCATCTTCTAACTCTCCTTGGAGAAATGCATTCTTAACATCCATCTGCCAAAGATCCCACCCAAGGTTAGTAGCCACTGATAGGACTATTCGAATGGTGTGTAGCTTTGCAACTGGAGCAAATGTATCAATGTAGTCTTCTCCATAAGTCTGAGTGAACCCTCTTGCTACCAGTCTAGTCTTCTTCCTCTCAATCGACCCATCAGCCTTGTACTTGACTGTAAAGATCCATCTACTAGACACAGCCTTCTTCCCTTTTGGTAGTTCACTCTCATACCATGTGTCATTCTTTATCATAGCTCCTGCCTCAGCTCCTACTGATTCCTTCCATTCCTTATCTTCCATTGCCTCTTCATAGCTTCTTGGAATGTGATTCTTATCTAAGTTTACCATAAATGCACAATGTGCTTCTGGATATTGAGCAAAGGAACACACAGCCTGAGTAGGATGCTTCACAGCTTGGGCATTGTAGTACACTCTCGTGTTTACCCAACTGGAAGGATCCTTCCTCAGCCTTGTACTCCTTCTCAACACTGGCCCTTCTTGTGCCATCTCTTGTTCTTCTTCTACTTGTGGAGTCACTGCTTCAGTCTGTTCTTCAGCTTCAGCTCTAGCCTCTCCTTGTCTCTGATCTTCTTCATTCAGTTCTCCCCTTGCTGATCCTTCTCCACTTTGGACAGGAGAATCAGTTCCTCTGTTTCCTAGCTCACCTGCCTCTTCTAAGCCTTGGTCCTCTAGTTCAGATACTGATTCACTTCCCCCCTCATGTGCAAAGTGGGATGGTTCTTCTGCTGCAGCTGGAGTAGGTTCTGGACGCCTACTCTGATCCTGGGACACTCCAATTCCGAGCCCCTCTAGGATGTTTCTCAAGCAAGCAGCTCTTTCTGATGGCTGGGAGAGATCCTCCAAGTCTTCCCATGTCTGCTCATCATAGTATCCTTTGTCTTCCATGAATCTGACATCCCTTGACACTAGGACTCTCCTAGCTGTAGGATCATAGCATTTGTATCCCTTCTGTGAAGTGGAATACCCAATCATCATAGCCTTGGTGCTCTTTGCTTCTAGTTTGTTTCTCTGCTCGCCTGGTACAAGAACATAACACACGCATCCAAAGGTCCTCAGGTGATCCAAGACTGGCCTGCTCTTGTTGAGTACCTCAAATGGAGATTGATCTGCCAAGATCCTGGTTGGTATCCTGTTGATCAGGTAGCACGCAGTCATCACAGCATCACTCCAATACCTCTTGGGAACCCCTTTGTGGAACATCATGGACCGGGACACCTCCATGAGATGTCTGTTCTTCCTTTCCGCAACTCCATTCTGCTGTGGAGTGTATGGGCAGCTAGTCTGGTGAAGAATCCCATGTTGAGCAAGGTGATCACGAAATGCATGCCCAGTATACTCCCCACCATTATCAGACCTGAAAATCTTAATCTTGGCATGATATTGTTTAGTCACATAGGCTTGAAAATTTTTAAATGCATCAAGGACCCTATCTTTAGTTTTAATCAATGTTAACCAGGTGTATTTGGATTTTTCATCAATGAATGTGACATAATACTTGTAATCATCCCTAGATAAGCAAGGTGCCGTCCAAACATCAGAGTGAATTAAATCAAAGCAGTTTGCATAAAGAGTAGATGATCTCTGAAAAACAGTCTTACAATGTTTGCCCAAAATACATGCCTCACAATCATTATTTTTAAACATGACACCTGGTAACATAATGCTTAAGGCCCTAACATGTGGATGTCCTAGCCTAGCATGCCACAGAGCATCAGTACTTAAGGAAGAAACAGAACTAAACGAGAAACAAGAACTAGAAATAGGTGCAAGGTCTTCAATCATGTAAAGATCCCCCTTGGTTGCTCCTTGCCCAATCAACTTACTGCTCTTAATATCCTGAAACTTAACATCATTAGGACTGAAAATAACATTGCATTGAAGATCAGTAGTGCATTTCTTAACTGATAAAAGATTAGAGGTGAACTCAGGCATGTAAAAAGCTTTTGAATCCTTATTAAACAAGTTCAGTTTACCAATGCCCCTAATGGGAATTCTATCTCCATTTGCAATCATAACATGTCCAAGGGCAGGTTCTATGTCTTTTATCAGATTGTTATCACTAATCATGTGATGAGATGCACCAGAGTCAATTATCAATGGTTTATGCAAGCTCCTAGCAGTCTTGGTTCTAGATGTTTCATTTTCAGCTTTCAGGCTCTTAACTACTCCTAACAATCTATCAGTTATGCTAGTATGAGCAGTGGCAGTACATGAGATTTTAAAAATGTCTAACAGTTTATCAGAGATACTAGGTAATGTATGAGCAGAGTATGAGTATCCAAGAGTGTTGCCTAGCATTTTACCAGACTCCTTGAGGGCTCGGATGAAAGCCTCAAAGTCAGCCTTGGTGATCACCTCCTGAGAAGTTAGAGCTCTGCCTTCACTTTCACCCGCCTTGACATTTGGACTAGCCCCTGATGAGCCGGCACCACTTGCTTCAGCAGAAAGGTGAGCCTTAGCTTCTCTATCCTTGTTGAACTTGCTAGGCCTGAGGTGTGGATGTAGGATCCAGCACTGACTCTTCTTATGCCCCTGCCGCTTGCAATGCTCACAGCTTCCCTCATACTTCTCATACTTCCTTCCATCTCCACGGTACGCTGCCTTGTTTGCTTGCGCCTCTTCTGCTTTATGAGCCGTGGACATTCCCTTCTTGCTGTTGAGTTGAGCTGAATATATATGTATGAAGAGCTAAGGAGTTGAAGAGGAAAGGAGATGAGGAAGCTTGAGAGAGTTTAGGGAGAGCATGGTACGGACGTCCGTACAAGGCCGTACAAGCCGTACAGTCCGTACCATCCAGCATCGACCAAGACTTACCTTGCATCAGCCAAGTAACACGGTAACTAAGGTAAAGGGAAGGAACTTACCTTGAGGCATCAGACCGTTTAGGGATAAGGTAGAGCGCGCCTTGACAGGCTGGAACAGCTGGAAAGGCAAGAGCATCTCGGTCCAAGATGCCAGATACTCCGCGCATGTGGAGAAGCTAATTGGCTAGTCCAAATGAGCTTATCCTCTCCTGATTGACCTCACATGCTTTAGTCTTCTCTTGATTTCGAAAACCCTTGTATGCTCTCTCTATATATTGTAACTCATCAACCCTAATGAAGATTATGCAGTTTGAGTCTCTCTAATCTCTTAGACACTATGCTTTTCTCTTAGACACTAAACGGCTCTATCTAGTCTCCTAATCTTTCACAAACTTCTCTTAATCACTTCCTAAACACTCTCTTTATTCTGTTTACTCTAAGGATCTCTTAATCTCATATGGTATCAGAGCCAGGTTCATTTGAATCTGGGGTTTGATCTTTAGAGAGTTACAAGCTAAACGTCTTTGAAGCTACACGCGAGTAGTCTTGAAGGTGTTGAAGCTGTGGTCCGTTCTAGTTGAAGCTGTGCTACGTTCTGTTGGTTTGCGTGATTCTAGACTCAAGGTTGGTGTGTACGAAATCCAAGATCCAAGTTTTCAAGTCAAGCAAAGATGGAACATGGGATGAACATGAGGATGAAGGTAGCGGTTACTTTCAAAGGTAGCAACTACCTTGTGTGGTCTCGGATGGTGAAGACTGCTGTGGGAAGTAAGGGTTTGTGGGGGCACATCACAACAGGGGAGGCTCCGAAACTCATTACTCAGGGAGGAGATCAAGAAGAGGTCTCCAATGAAGCGGCTGTGGAGAAATGGCAACAAGAAGACATGCTGGTGATGACGGTTCTACACGCATCCTTGGACCCAGCTATCTTGGATGCCTACAGCTACTGTGAATCAGCCAAGGAGCTGTGGGACACGCTGAAGAAGGTGTATGGGAACACTTCCAACCTCAGCCGTGTGTTTGAAGTGAAGCTAGCGATCAACCGTCTTGCACAAGAGGACATGGAGTTCACTAAGCACTTGGGAGGTTCAGGTCCTTATGGTCAGAGCTGGAGATGCTGAGGCCGAGCACAACTGATCCAGATCAGCTGAATGAGAGGCGCGAGCAAGACAAGGTCTTTGGGCTGCTTCTCACACTGAACCCGGCCTACACCCAGCTCATCCAGCACATGTTAAGGTCAGACAAGCTTCCGGACCTTGAGGAGGTGTGTGCACAAATCCAAAGGGAGCAGGGATCCATGGGTTGTTTGGAGGTAAGGGGGAGCTCTCTCTTGCCAATCAAGCAGCTCATGAGGATTCAACCGAGGCTCACAAGCAAACAAACAAGGCATCTCACGGGAAGTACGAGGACAGGAAGTTCAATGGCAACTGTGATCATTGCAAGAAGCATGGTCATAAGAAGAGCCAATGCTGGATACTGCACCCACACCTCAAGCCGGCCAAGTTCATGAAGGAGCGTGAGGGAAGGGCAAATGTGACTGAAGGTTCAAGCGGAGCTGGCACCAGCAAGATCAGTGAAGTGGATGGGCTTGGAGGCAATGATGGGAATGGAAGTCTCTGGTGCTTACACAGGCGCCTCAAGCTCCCGCAGCAATGATGACTACATCAAGAGATCAGACCTTGATGCCCTCTTCAAATGCTAATGAAAACGGTAACACTTACGGTGAGATTTGAGATCCTTAGAGTGCAGAATAAAGAGAGTGTTTAGGAAGTGATTAAGAGAAGTTTGTGAAAGATTAGGAGACTAGATAGAGCCGTTTAGTGTCTAAGAGAAAAGCATAGTGTCTAAGAGATTAGAGAGACTCAAACTGCATAATCTTCATTAGGGTTGATGAGTTACAATATATAGAGAGAGCATACAAGGGTTTTCGAAATCAAGAGAAGACTAAAGCATGTGAGGTCAATCAGGAGAGGATAAGCTCATTTGGACTAGCCAATTAGCTTCTCCACATGCGCGGAGTATCTGGCATCTTGGACCGAGATGCTCTTGCCTTTCCAGCTGTTCCAGCCTGTCAAGGCGCGCTCTACCTTATCCCTAAACGGTCTGATGCCTCAAGGTAAGTTCCTTCCCTTTACCTTAGTTACCGTGTTACTTGGCTGATGCAAGGTAAGTCTTGGTCGATGCTGGATGGTACGGACTGTACGGCTTGTACGGCCTTGTACGGACGTCCGTACCATGCTCTCCCTAAACTCTCTCAAGCTTCCTCATCTCCTTTCCTCTTCAACTCCTTAGCTCTTCATACATATATATTCAGCTCAACTCAACACTCCCCCTCAAGCTTAGCTTTGTATAAGTCTAAGCTTGGACAGCCACAAGATCTTCCTCATTAAAAACCTCACCAAAGAAAACCCAATGGGATAAAACTTTGATGAGGGAAAAAGAGTAAAGACCTTGCAGCTAAGGGGATTAGCTCCTTCTCTTCCCAAGATCAATGAGGCCCAACCTGATGTGAATGGACTCCATTGTCTTCTGTCTTGCAGCCTTGGTGAACACATCCGCTAGCTGATCTTCACTCCTTGTGTAACATGGCAAGATCACCCCTAGCACAATCATCTGCCTCACCTTGTGACAATCAACTTCAATGTGCTTGGTCCTCTCATGAAACACCGAGTTGGATGCAATGTGGATGGCAGCTTGATTGTCACAATGCATTGTCATTGGAGTTGCTTGATCGATCTCCAAGTGCTTCAAGATGCCTTTGATCCATACCAACTCGTTGGTGAGCTTCAGCATGGCTCTATACTCGGCTTCTGCACTTGAACATGACACTACCTTCTGCTTCTTGCTCTTCCAAGTCACCAAGTTGCCTCCAATGAATGTGCAATAGCCTGTGGTTGATCTCCTGTCTGCTCTATCACCAGCCCAATCCGCATCACAATATCCCACCACTTCAGTGCTTCCATTGCAGCCCATCCATACTCCTTGATCAGGTGAGCCGTTGAGATACATCAAGATCCTCTCCACCATGTGCCAGTGATGTTCCTTAGGCACTTGCATGTGTTGACTCACCTGATTCACAGCAAAGCAGATGTCAGGTCTAGTTATAGTAAGATAAATCAATTTGCCAACTAGTTTTCTATAGAGTTTAGGATCCTGATAAGGTTTGCTGTCTTCAATCTCCCCCTCTCGTGGGACTTTGTAGCCATCCTCCATAGGCATCCTTGCTGTCTTGCCTCCATAAGCACCTGCACCTTTCAAAAGATCAAGTGTATATTTCCTTTGGGACATGAACAAACCTTCCTTGGATCTACATATCTCAATTCCAAGGAAGTATTTCATTTCTCCCAAGTCTTTAATCTCAAACATGGATTTAAGAAACTCCTTGGTTGCTATGATACCTTCCTTATCACTCCCT
This sequence comes from Brassica napus, assembly GCF_020379485.1. Classification (NCBI taxonomy): domain Eukaryota; kingdom Viridiplantae; phylum Streptophyta; class Magnoliopsida; order Brassicales; family Brassicaceae; genus Brassica; species Brassica napus. The sequence continues at coordinate 148,189 of NW_026014815.1, forward strand.
GTGATAATGATATCATCAACATACACAAGGAGAGCAATCATACCTGAGGGAGTCGTGAGAGTGAAGAGAGTGTGATCTAGTTCAGACTTCTTGAAGCCTCGGCCATTCAGAGTAGTGCTCAACTTGTTGTACCAAGCCCTTGGTGATTGCTTCAGTCCATAGATGGCTTTCTTCAATCTCAGTACATTCCCACTCTTTACTAAGTGTTCAAGGCCTGGAGGTGGATGCATATACACTTCATCCTCAAGTTCACCTTGTAGAAACGCATTCTTCACATCCATTTGCCATAACCCCCATCCAAGATTCACAGCCAAGCTTAGTACAATCCGGATTGTGTGGAGTTTAGCTACTGGTGCAAAGGTTTCTATGTAATCTTCTCCATAAGTTTGAGTGAACCCTCTTGCAACTAGTCTTGACTTCTTCCTCTCAACCTTTCCATCCGCTTTGTACTTGATTGTGAATATCCATCTACTAGTCACAGCCTTCTTCCCTTTTGGTAACTCACTCTCATACCATGTATCATTCTTGATCATCGCTCCTGCCTCATCTCCAACTGATTCCTTCCATTCTTTATCTTTCATTGCTTCTTCATAGCTTCTTGGGATGTGATTCTCATCCAAGTTTACCATGAACGCGCAATGTGCTTCTGGATATTGAGCAAAGGAGCACACGGCTTGAGAAGGATGCTCCACAGCTTGGGCATTGTAGTACACTCTCGTGTTTACCCAACTGGAAGGATCCTTCCTTATCCTTGTACTCCTTCTTAGTGGCTGCACAACTGGTTCTTCTTCCTGTTGTTCTTCTACCACTTCATCTTGAGAAGGTGTTTGTGTCACACCATGATCATGTCCATGACCATCCGAGCCTATGCTCTCTTCTCCTTCATTCTCTACTCCTCCTTCATCTTGGTTGGCCTCTTGCATAGGCTCCTCATGCTCCTCTCCTCCCTCATGATCAAGGTGGGATGGTGAACCAACTTCAGGAGGTGTAGTTGCGTGATTCCTCGGATCCTGGGATGTACTGATTCCAAGACCTTCAAGAATGATCCGCAAGGTGGTGGCCTTGTCTGATGTTAAGTCCTTCAGGTCTTCTTGATTCTTTTCTTCATAGTATCCTCTATCTTCCAAGAACTTCACATCTCTAGATACAAGAACTCTCCTTGCTATAGGATCATAGCATTTGTATCCTTTCTGTGTAGCTGAGTATCCTATGAACACAGCCTTAGTGCTTCTTGCTTCTAGCTTGTTGATCATCTCTCCTGGTTTGAGGACAAAGCATAGGCATCCAAAGACTCGCAAGTAATCAAGAGCTGGCTTGTACCTGTTCAGAACTTCAAATGGAGCCTTCTCATTCAGAACTTTGGTTGGAGTTCTGTTTATCAGGTAACAAGCAGTGGCAACCGCATCACTCCAAAATCTCTTTGGAACATTACTCTGAAACATAAGTGACCTTGCCACTTCCATGAGATGCCTATTCTTCCTCTCAGCCACTCCATTTTGCTGTGGAGTATAAGGACAGCTTGTTTGATGTAGAATCCCATGTTGTGATAGGTGTTGCTTGAATGCATGACTCGTGTACTCTCCTCCATTATCTGATCTCAAAATTTTAATCTTAGCATGATAATGGTTAGTTACATAAGTTTGAAAATTCCTAAATGCATCAAGTACCCTATCTTTGGTCTGAATTAAGGTTAACCAGGTGTATTTGGATTTTTCATCAATGAATGTGACAAAATACTTATAACTATCTCTAGATAAGCAAGGGGCAGTCCATACATCTGAATGAATTAGATCAAAGCAATTATCATAAACAGTAGTAGACTTTTGAAACACAGTTCTACAATGCTTGCCTAAAATGCAAGCTTCACAATCCTTATTCTCAAACACAACACCTGGTACCATTAAGTTCAAAGCTTTAACATGAGGGTGTCCTACTCTAGCATGCCACAATGCATTTTTATTCAACAAAGAAGCAGAAGTAAACGAGCAACTATAATCAGGAACAGAAGTGAGTTCTTCAAGCATATAGAGATCTCCCTTAGTCACCCCTTTCCCAATCAACCTGCTGCTCTCAATATCCTGAAACTTCACATCATTAGGACTAAAGATAACATTGCATTGTAAATCATTAGTACATTTCTTCACTGATAATAGGTTTGATGTGAATTCAGGCATGTAAAAAGCTCTAGATTCTTTGTTAAACAGCTTAAGCTTTCCTATTCCTCTAATGGGTATCTTATCCCCATTTGCTATCATCACATGCCCATGTGTAGGTTCTATATCCTTAATCAAGTTTTCATCACTTATCATATGATGTGATGCACCAGAATCAACAATCAATGGTTTACCTACTCGTTTAGCATTATGGCATAGATTACTAAGTGATGAATGCATCTTATCAGTTCTAGCAATGTAAGCATGCCTATACTCATTCCTAGCTTCTAACCGTTCTACTAGTTCTCTAATCAAGTGATCATCCTTATATGCAATCATAGAAGCTCCAAAGGAATAACCGTAAGTGTTACCGTTTTCCTTTAGCATTTTGAAGAGGGCATCAAGGTCTGATCTCTTGATGTAGTCATCATTGCTGCGGGAGCTTGAGGCGCCTGTGTAAGCCACCAGAGACTTCCCATTCCCATCATTGCCTCCAAGCCCATCCACTTCACTGATCTTGCTGGTGCCAGCTCCGCTTGAACCTTCAGTCACATTTGCCCTTCCCTCACGCTCCTTCATGAACTTGGCCGGCTTGAGGTGTGGGTGCAGTATCCAGCATTGGCTCTTCTTATGACCATGCTTCTTGCAATGATCACAGTTGCCATTGAACTTCCTGTCCTCGTACTTCCCGTGAGATGCCTTGTTTGCTTGTGGAGCCTCGGTTGAATCCTCATGAGCTGCTTGATTGGCAAGAGAGAGCTCCCCCTTACCTCCAAACAAACCCATGGATCCCTGCTCCCTTTGGATTTGTGCACACACCTCCTCAAGGTCCGGAAGCTTGTCTGACCTTAACATGTGCTGGATGAGCTGGGTGTAGGCCGGGTTCAGTGTGAGAAGCAGCCCAAAGACCTTGTCTTGCTCGCGCCTCTCATTCAGCTGATCTGGATCAGTTGTGCTCGGCCTCAGCATCTCCAGCTCTGACCATAAGGACCTGAACCTCCCCAAGTGCTTAGTGAACTCCATGTCCTCTTGTGCAAGACGGTTGATCGCTAGCTTCACTTCAAACACACGGCTGAGGTTGGAAGTGTTCCCATACACCTTCTTCAGCGTGTCCCACAGCTCCTTGGCTGATTCACAGTAGCTGTAGGCATCCAAGATAGCTGGGTCCAAGGATGCGTGTAGAACCGTCATCACCAGCATGTCTTCTTGTTGCCATTTCTCCACAGCCGCTTCATTGGAGACCTCTTCTTGATCTCCTCCCTGAGTAATGAGTTTCGGAGCCTCCCCTGTTGTGATGTGCCCCCACAAACCCTTACTTCCCACAGCAGTCTTCACCATCCGAGACCACACAAGGTAGTTGCTACCTTTGAAAGTAACCGCTACCTTCATCCTCATGTTCATCCCATGTTCCATCTTTGCTTGACTTGAAAACTTGGATCTTGGATTTCGTACACACCAACCTTGAGTCTAGAATCACGCAAACCAACAGAACGTAGCACAGCTTCAACTAGAACGGACCACAGCTTCAACACCTTCAAGACTACTCGCGTGTAGCTTCAAAGACGTTTAGCTTGTAACTCTCTAAAGATCAAACCCCAGATTCAAATGAACCTGGCTCTGATACCATATGAGATTAAGAGATCCTTAGAGTAAACAGAATAAAGAGAGTGTTTAGGAAGTGATTAAGAGAAGTTTGTGAAAGATTAGGAGACTAGATAGAGCCGTTTAGTGTCTAAGAGAAAAGCATAGTGTCTAAGAGATTAGAGAGACTCAAACTGCATAATCTTCATTAGGGTTGATGAGTTACAATATATAGAGAGAGCATACAAGGGTTTTCGAAATCAAGAGAAGACTAAAGCATGTGAGGTCAATCAGGAGAGGATAAGCTCATTTGGACTAGCCAATTAGCTTCTCCACATGCGCGGAGTATCTGGCATCTTGGACCGAGATGCTCTTGCCTTTCCAGCTGTTCCAGCCTGTCAAGGCGCGCTCTACCTTATCCCTAAACGGTCTGATGCCTCAAGGTAAGTTCCTTCCCTTTACCTTAGTTACCGTGTTACTTGGCTGATGCAAGGTAAGTCTTGGTCGATGCTGGATGGTACGGACTGTACGGCTTGTACGGCCTTGTACGGACGTCCGTACCATGCTCTCCCTAAACTCTCTCAAGCTTCCTCATCTCCTTTCCTCTTCAACTCCTTAGCTCTTCATACATATATATTCAGCTCAACTCAACATCCCATCACAATATCCACACTTCAGTGCTTCCATTGCAGCCCTCCTACTCTTGATCAGGTGAGCCGTTGAGATACATCAGATCCTCTCTCCACCAGTGCCAGTGATGTTCCTTAGGCACTTGCATGTGTTGACTCACCTGATTCACAGCAAAGCAGATGTCAGGTCTAGTTATAGTAAGTAAATCAATTTGCCAACTAGTTTTCTATAGAGTTTAGGATCCTGATAAGGTTTGCTGTCTTCAATCTCCCCCTCTCGTGGGACTTTGTAGCCATCCTCCATAGGCATCCTTGCTGTCTTGCCTCCATAAGCACCTGCACCTTTCAAAGATCAAGTGTATATTTCCTTTGGGACATGAACAAACCTTCCTTGGATCTACATATCTCAATTCCAAGAAGTATTCATTTCTCCCAAGTCTTTAATCTCAAACATGGATTTAGAAACTCCTTGGTTGCTATGATACTTCCTTATCACTCCCTGTGATAATGATATCATCAACATACACAAGGAGAGCAATCATACCTGAGGGAGTCGTGAGAGTGAAGAGATGTGATCTAGTTCAGACTTCTTGAAGCCTCGGCCATTCAGAGTAGTGCTCAACTTGTTGTACCAAGCCCTTGGTGATTGCTTCAGTCCATAGATGGCTTTCTTCATCTCAGTACATTCCCACTCTTTACTAAGTGTTCAAGGCCTAGGTGGATGCATATACACTTCATCCTCAAGTTCACCTTGTAGAAACGCATTCTTCACATCCATTTGCCATAACCCCCATCCAAGATTCACAGCCAAGCTTAGTACAATCCGGATTGTGTGGAGTTTAGCTACTGGTGCAAAGGTTTCTATGTAATCTTCTCCATAAGTTTGAGTGAACCCTCTTGCAACTAGTCTTGACTTCTTCCTCTCAACCTTTCCATCCGCTTTGTACTTGATTGTGAATATCCATCTACTAGTCACAGCCTTCTTCCCTTTTGGTAACTCACTCTCATACCATGTATCATTCTTGATCATCGCTCCTGCCTCATCTCCAACTGATTCCTTCCATTCTTTATCTTTCATTGCTTCTTCATAGCTTCTTGGGATGTGATTTTCATCCAATTTACCATGAACGCGCAATGTGCTTCTGGATATTGAGCAAAGGAGCACACGGCTTGAGAAGGATGCTCCACAGCTTGGCATTGTAGTACACTCTCGTGTTTACCCAACTGGAAGGATCCTTCTTATCCTTGTACTCCTTCTTAGTGGCTGCACAACTGGTTCTTCTTCCTGTTGTTCTTCTACCACTTCATCTTGAGAAGGTGTTTGTGTCACACCATGATCATGTCCATGACCATCCGAGCCTATGCTCTCTTCTCCTTCATTCTCTACTCCTCCTCATCTTGGTTGGCCTCTTGCATAGGCTCCTCATGCTCCTCTCCTCCCTCATGATCAAGGTGGGATGGTGAACCAACTTCAGGAGGTGTAGTTGCGTGATTCCTCGGATCCTGGGATGTACTGATTCCAAGACCTTCAAGAATGATCCGCAAGGTGGTGGCCTTGTCTGATGTTAAGTCCTTCAGGTCTTCTTGATTCTTTTCTTCATAGTATCCTCTATCTTCCAAGAACTTCACATCTCTAGATACAAGAACTCTCCTTGCTATAGGATCATAGCATTTGTATCCTTTCTGTGTAGCTGAGTATCCTATGAACACAGCCTTAGTGCTTCTTGCTTCTAGCTTGTTGATCATCTCTCCTGGTTTGAGGACGAAGCATAGGCATCCAAAGACTCGCAAGTAATCAAGAGCTGGCTTGTACCTGTTCAGAACTTCAAATGGAGCCTTCTCATTCAGAACTTTGGTTGGAGTTCTGTTTATCAGGTAACAAGCAGTGGCAACCGCATCACTCCAAAATCTCTTTGGAACATTACTCTGAAACATAAGTGACCTTGCCACTTCCATGAGATGCCTATTCTTCCTCTCAGCCACTCCATTTTGCTGTGGAGTATAAGGACAGCTTGTTTGATGTAGAATCCCATGTTGTGATAGGTGTTGCTTGAATGCATGACTCGTGTACTCTCCTCCATTATCTGATCTCAAAATTTTAATCTTAGCATGATAATGGTTAGTTACATAAGTTTGAAAATTCCTAAATGCATCAAGTACCCTATCTTTGGTCTGAATTAAGGTTAACCAGGTGTATTTGGATTTTTCATCAATGAATGTGACAAAATACTTATAACTATCTCTAGATAAGCAAGGGGCAGTCCATACATCTGAATGAATTAGATCAAAGCAATTATCATAAACAGTAGTAGACTTTTGAAACACAGTTCTACAATGCTTGCCTAAAATGCAAGCTTCACAATCCTTATTCTCAAACAACACCTGGTACCATTAAGTTCAAAGCTTTAACATGAGGGTGTCCTACTCTAGCATGCCACAATGCATTTTTATTCAACAAAGAAGCAGAAGTAAACGAGCAACTATAATCAGGAACAGAAGTGAGTTCTTCAAGCATATAGAGATCTCCCTTAGTCACCCCTTTCCCAATCAACCTGCTGCTCTCAATATCCTGAAACTTCACATCATTAGGACTAAAGATAACATTGCATTGTAAATCATTAGTACATTTCTTCACTGATAATAGGTTTGATGTGAATTCAGGCATGTAAAAGCTCTAGATTCTTTGTTAAACAGCTTAAGCTTTCCTATTCCTCTAATGGGTATCTTATCCCATTTGCTATCATCATGCCCATGTGTAGGTTCTATATCCTTAATCAAGTTTTCATCACTTATCATATGATGTGATGCACCAGAATCAACAATCATGGTTTACCTACTCGTTTAGCATTATGGCATAGATTACTAAGTGATGAATGCATCTTATCAGTTCTAGCAATGTAAGCATGCTATACTCATTCCTAGCTTCTAACCGTTCTACTAGTTCTCTAATCAAGTGATCATCCTTATATGCAATCATAGAAGCTCCAAAGGAATAACCGTAAGTGTTACCGTTTTCCTTTAGCATTTTGAAGAGGGCATCAAGGTCTGATCTCTTGATGTAGTCATCATTGCTGCGGGAGCTTGAGGCGCCTGTGTAAGCCACCAGAGACTTCCCATTCCCATCATTGCCTCCAAGCCCATCCACTTCACTGATCTTGCTGGTATGAGATTAAGAGATCCTTAGAGTAAACAGAATAAAGAGAGTGTTTAGGAAGTGATTAAGAGAAGTTTGTGAAAGATTAGGAGACTAGATAGAGCCGTTTAGTGTCTAAGAGAAAAGCATAGTGTCTAAGAGATTAGAGAGACTCAAACTGCATGCATAATCTTCATTAGGGTTGATGAGTTACAATATATAGAGAGAGCATACAAGGGTTTTCGAAATCAAGAGAAGACTAAAGCATGTGAGGTCAATCAGGAGAGGATAAGCTCATTTGGACTAGCCAATTAGCTTCTCCACATGCGCGGAGTATCTGGCATCTTGGACCGAGATGCTCTTGCCTTTCCAGCTGTTCCAGCCTGTCAAGGCGCGCTCTACCTTATCCCTAAACGGTCTGATGCCTCAAGGTAAGTTCCTTCCCTTTACCTTAGTTACCGTGTTACTTGGCTGATGCAAGGTAAGTCTTGGTCGATGCTGGATGGTACGGACTGTACGGCTTGTACGGCCTTGTACGGACGTCCGTACCATGCTCTCCCTAAACTCTCTCAAGCTTCCTCATCTCCTTTCCTCTTCAACTCCTTAGCTCTTCATACATATATATTCAGCTCAACTCAACACTCCCCCTCAAGCTTAGCTTTGTATAAGTCTAAGCTTGGACAGCCACAAGATCTTCCTCATTAAAACCTCACCAAAGAAAACCCAATGGGATAAAACTTTGATGAGGGAAAAAGAGTAAAGACCTTGCAGCTAAGGGGATTAGCTCCTTCTCTTCCCAAGATCAATGAGGCCCAACCTGATGTGAATGGACTCCATTGTCTTCTGTCTTGCAGCCTTGGTGAACACATCCGCTAGCTGATCTTCACTCCTTGTGTAACATGGCAAGATCACCCCTAGCACAATCATCTGCCTCACCTTGTGACAATCAACTTCAATGTGCTTGGTCCTCTCATGAAACACCGAGTTGGATGCAATGTGGATGGCAGCTTGATTGTCACAATGCATTGTCATTGGAGTTGCTTGATCGATCTCCAAGTGCTTCAAGATGCCTTTGATCCATACCAACTCGTTGGTGAGCTTCAGCATGGCTCTATACTCGGCTTCTGCACTTGAACATGACACTACCTTCTGCTTCTTGCTCTTCCAAGTCACCAAGTTGCCTCCAATGAATGTGCAATAGCCTGTGGTTGATCTCCTGTCTGCTCTATCACCAGCCCAATCCGCATCACAATATCCCACCACTTCAGTGCTTCCATTGCAGCCCATCCATACTCCTTGATCAGGTGAGCCGTTGAGATACATCAAGATCCTCTCCACCATGTGCCAGTGATGTTCCTTAGGCACTTGCATGTGTTGACTCACCTGATTCACAGCAAAGCAGATGTCAGGTCTAGTTATAGTAAGATAAATCAATTTGCCAACTAGTTTTCTATAGAGTTTAGGATCCTGATAAGGTTTGCTGTCTTCAATCTCCCCCTCTCGTGGGACTTTGTAGCCATCCTCCATAGGCATCCTTGCTGTCTTGCCTCCATAAGCACCTGCACCTTTCAAAAGATCAAGTGTATATTTCCTTTGGGACATGAACAAACCTTCCTTGGATCTACATATCTCAATTCCAAGGAAGTATTTCATTTCTCCCAAGTCTTTAATCTCAAACATGGATTTAAGAAACTCCTTGGTTGCTATGATACCTTCCTTATCACTCCCTGTGATAATGATATCATCAACATACACAAGGAGAGCAATCATACCTGAGGGAGTCGTGAGAGTGAAGAGAGTGTGATCTAGTTCAGACTTCTTGAAGCCTCGGCCATTCAGAGTAGTGCTCAACTTGTTGTACCAAGCCCTTGGTGATTGCTTCAGTCCATAGATGGCTTTCTTCAATCTCAGTACATTCCCACTCTTTACTAAGTGTTCAAGGCCTGGAGGTGGATGCATATACACTTCATCCTCAAGTTCACCTTGTAGAAACGCATTCTTCACATCCATTTGCCATAACCCCCATCCAAGATTCACAGCCAAGCTTAGTACAATCCGGATTGTGTGGAGTTTAGCTACTGGTGCAAAGGTTTCTATGTAATCTTCTCCATAAGTTTGAGTGAACCCTCTTGCAACTAGTCTTGACTTCTTCCTCTCAACCTTTCCATCCGCTTTGTACTTGATTGTGAATATCCATCTACTAGTCACAGCCTTCTTCCCTTTTGGTAACTCACTCTCATACCATGTATCATTCTTGATCATCGCTCCTGCCTGCCTCATCTCCAACTGATTCCTTCCATTCTTTATCTTTCATTGCTTCTTCATAGCTTCTTGGGATGTGATTCTCATCCAAGTTTACCATGAACGCGCAATGTGCTTCTGGATATTGAGCAAAGGAGCACACGGCTTGAGAAGGATGCTCCACAGCTTGGGCATTGTAGTACACTCTCGTGTTTACCCAACTGGAAGGATCCTTCCTTATCCTTGTACTCCTTCTTAGTGGCTGCACAACTGGTTCTTCTTCCTGTTGTTCTTCTACCACTTCATCTTGAGAAGGTGTTTGTGTCACACCATGATCATGTCCATGACCATCCGAGCCTATGCTCTCTTCTCCTTCATTCTCTACTCCTCCTTCATCTTGGTTGGCCTCTTGCATAGGCTCCTCATGCTCCTCTCCTCCCTCATGATCAAGGTGGGATGGTGAACCAACTTCAGGAGGTGTAGTTGCGTGATTCCTCGGATCCTGGGATGTACTGATTCCAAGACCTTCAAGAATGATCCGCAAGGTGGTGGCCTTGTCTGATGTTAAGTCCTTCAGGTCTTCTTGATTCTTTTCTTCATAGTATCCTCTATCTTCCAAGAACTTCACATCTCTAGATACAAGAACTCTCCTTGCTATAGGATCATAGCATTTGTATCCTTTCTGTGTAGCTGAGTATCCTATGAACACAGCCTTAGTGCTTCTTGCTTCTAGCTTGTTGATCATCTCTCCTGGTTTGAGGACGAAGCATAGGCATCCAAAGACTCGCAAGTAATCAAGAGCTGGCTTGTACCTGTTCAGAACTTCAAATGGAGCCTTCTCATTCAGAACTTTGGTTGGAGTTCTGTTTATCAGGTAACAAGCAGTGGCAACCGCATCACTCCAAAATCTCTTTGGAACATTACTCTGAAATAAGTGACCTTGCCACTTCCATGAGATGCCTATTCTTCCTCTCAGCCACTCCATTTTGCTGTGGAGTATAAGGACAGCTTGTTTGATGTAGAATCCCATGTTGTGATAGGTGTTGCTTGAATGCATGACTCGTGTACTCTCCTCCATTATCTGATCTCAAAATTTTAATCTTAGCATGATAATGGTTAGTTACATAAGTTTGAAAATTCCTAAATGCATCAAGTACCCTATCTTTGGTCTGAATTAAGGTTAACCAGGTGTATTTGGATTTTTCATCAATGAATGTGACAAAATACTTATAACTATCTCTAGATAAGCAAGGGGCAGTCCATACATCTGAATGAATTAGATCAAAGCAATTATCATAAACAGTAGTAGACTTTGAAACACAGTTCTACAATGCTTGCCTAAAATGCAAGCTTCACAATCCTTATTCTCAAACACAACACCTGGTACCATTAAGTCAAAGCTTTAACATGAGGGTGTCCTACTCTAGCATGCCACAATGCATTTTTATTCAACAAAGAAGCAGAAGTAAACGAGCAACTATAATCAGGAACAGAAGTGAGTTCTTCAAGCATATAGAGATCTCCTTAGTCACCCCTTTCCCAATCAACCTGCTGCTCTCAATATCCTGAAACTTCACATCATTAGGACTAAAGATAACATTGCATTGTAAATCATTAGTACATTTCTTCACTGATAATAGGTTTGATGTGAATTCAGGCATGTAAAAAGCTCTAGATTCTTTGTTAAACAGCTTAAGCTTTCCTATTCCTCTAATGGGTATCTTATCCCCATTTGCTATCATCACATGCCCATGTGTAGGTTCTATATCCTTAATCAAGTTTTCATCACTTATCATATGATGTGATGCACCAGAATCAACAATCAATGGTTTACCTACTCGTTTAGCATTATGGCATAGATTACTAAGTGATGAATGCATCTTATCAGTTCTAGCAATGTAAGCATGCCTATACTCATTCCTAGCTTCTAACCGTTCTACTAGTTCTCTAATCAAGTGATCATCCTTATATGCAATCATAGAAGCTCCAAAGGAATAACCGTAAGTGTTACCGTTTTCCTTTAGCATTTTGAAGAGGGCATCAAGGTCTGATCTCTTGATGTAGTCATCATTGCTGCGGGAGCTTGAGGCGCCTGTGTAAGCCACCAGACTTCCCATTCCCATCATTGCCTCCAAGCCCATCCACTTCACTGATCTTGCTGGTGCCAGCTCCGCTTGAACCTTCAGTCACATTTGCCCTTCCCTCACGCTCCTTCATGAACTTGGCCGGCTTGAGGTGTGGGTGCAGTATCCAGCATTGGCTCTTCTTATGACCATGCTTCTTGCAATGATCACAGTTGCCATTGAACTTCCTGTCCTCGTACTTCCCGTGAGATGCCTTGTTTGCTTGTGGAGCCTCGGTTGAATCCTCATGAGCTGCTTGATTGGCAAGAGAGCTCCCCTTACCTCCAAACAAACCCATGGATCCCTGCTCCCTTTGGATTTGTGCACACACCTCCTCAAGGTCCGGAAGCTTGTCTGACCTTAACATGTGCTGGATGAGCTGGGTGTAGGCCGGGTTCAGTGTGAGAAGCAGCCCAAAGACCTTGTCTTGCTCGCGCCTCTCATTCAGCTGATCTGGATCAGTTGTGCTCGGCCTCAGCATCTCCAGCTCTGACCATAAGGACCTGAACCTCCCCAAGTGCTTAGTGAACTCCATGTCCTCTTGTGCAAGACGGTTGATCGCTAGCTTCACTTCAAACACACGGCTGAGGTTGGAAGTGTTCCCATACACCTTCTTCAGGGCGTGTCCCCACCGCTCTTGGCTGATTCACAGTAGCTGTTAGGCATCCAAGATAGCGTGGTCCAAGGATGCGTGTAGAACCGTCATCACCACATGTCTCTTGTTGCCATTCTTCCCAGCGCTTCATTATCCCACTTTCTAATCAGGTGATCCAGTTTCCCAGTTTGGAATGGAACAGCTTCTTCTTCGTCGTTCCAATCAAACCAGGATGAATCACTTTGTAAGAAGCTTGATTTGGATACATAAAGTTTGGAGAAACCAGGAAGTTGAATAAATCTCATAGGAGTTGGGATGAAAGTTATCCCACTTTCTAATCAGGTGATTCCAGTTTCCCAGTTTGGGAATAGGACAGCTTCTTCGTCGTTCCAATCAAACCAGGATGAATCACTTTGTAAGAAGCTTGATTTGGATACATAAATGGTGGAGAAACCAGAAGTTGAATAATCTCATAGGAGTTGGGATGAAGAAGTTATCCCACTTTCAAATCAGGTGATTCCAGTTTCCCAGTTTGGGAATAGACAGCTTCTTTCGTCGTTCCAATCAAACCAGGATGAATCACTTTGTAAGAAGCTTGATTTGGATACATAAAGTGGTGGGAAACACCAGGAAGTTGAATAAATCTCATAGGAGTTGGGATGAAGTTATCCCACTTTCTAATCAGGTGATTCCAGTTTCCCAGTTTGGGAATAGGACAGCTTCTTCGTCGTTCCAATCAAACCAGGATGAATCACTTTGTAAGAAGCTTGATTTGGATACATAAAGTGGTGGAGAATCACCAGGAAGTTGAATAAATCTCATAGGAGTTGGGATGAAGAAGTTATCCCACTTTCAATCAGGTGATTCCAGTTTCCCAGTTTGGGAATAGACAGCTTCTTCGTCGTTCCAATCAAACCAGGATGAATCACTTTGTAAGAAGCTTGATTTGGATACATAAAGTGGTGGAGAATCACCAGGAAGTTGAATAAATCTCATAGGAGTTGGATGAAGAAGTTATCCCACTTTCTAATCAGGTGATTCCAGTTTCCCAGTTTGGGAATAGGACAGCTTCTTCGTCGTTCCAATCAAACCAGGATGAATCACTTTGTAAGAAGCTTGATTTGGATACATAAAGTGTTGGAGAAACACCAGGAAGTTGAATAAATCTCATAGGAGTTGGGATGAAGAAGTTATCCCACTTTCAAATCAGGTGATTCCAGTTTCCCAGTTTGGGAATAGGACAGCTTCTTCGTCGTTCCAATCAAACCAGGATGAATCACTTTGTAAGAAGCTTGATTTGGATACATAAAGTGTTGGAGAAACACCAGGAAGTTGAATAAATCTCATAGGAGTTGGGATGAAGAAGTTATCCCACTTTCAAATCAGGTGATTCCAGTTTCCCAGTTTGGGAATAGGACAGCTTCTTCGTCGTTCCAATCAAACCAGGATGAATCACTTTGTAAGAAGCTTGATTTGGATACATAAATGGTGGAAATCACCAGGAAGTTGAATAAATCTCATAGGAGTTGGGATGAAGAAGTTATCCCACTTTAAAATCAGGTGATTCCAGTTTCCCAGTTTGGGAATAGGACAGCTTCTTCGTCGTTCCAATCAAACCAGGATGAATCACTTTGTAAGAAGCTTGATTTGGATACATAAAGGTTGGAGAAACACCAGGAAGTTGAATAAATCTCATAGGAGTTGGGATGAAGAAGTTATCCCACTTTCAAATCAGGTGATTCCAGTTTCCCAGTTTGGGAATAGGACAGCTCTTCTTCGTCGTCCAATCAAACCAGGATGAATCACTTTGTAAGAAGCTTGATTTGGATACATAAAGTGTGGGAAACACCAGGAAGTTGAATAAATCTCATAGGAGTTGGGATGAAGAAGTTATCCCACTTTCTAATCAGGTGATTCCAGTTTCCCAGTTTGGGAATAGGACAGCTTCTTCGTCTTCCAATCAAATCAAACCAGGATGAATCACTTTGTAAGAAGCTTGATTTGGATACATAAAGGTGGAGAAACACCAGGAAGTTGAATAAATCTCATAGGAGTTGGGATGAAGAAGTTATCCCACTTTCTAATCAGGTGATTCCAGTTTCCCAGTTTGGGAATAGACAGCTTCTTGCTTCTTCGTCGTTCCAATCAAACCAGGATGAATCACTTTGTAAGAAGCTTGATTTGGATACATAAAGTGGTGGAGAATCACCAGGAAGTTGAATAAATCTCATAGGAGTTGGCATGAAGAAGTTATCCCACTTTCAAATCAGGTGATTCCAGTTTCCCAGTTTGGGAATAGCACAGCTTCTTCGTCGTTCCAATCAAACCAGGATGAATCACTTTGTAAGAAGCTTGATTTGGATACATAAAGTGGTGGAGAATCACCAGGAAGTTGAATAAATCTCATAGGAGTTGGCATGAAGAAGTTATCCCACTTTCAAATCAGGTGATTCCAGTTTCCCAGTTTGGGAATAGGACAGCTTCTTCTTCGTCGTTCCAATCAAACCAGGATGAATCACTTTGTAAGAAGCTTGATTTGGATACATAAAGTGGTGGAGAATCACCAGGAAGTTGAATAAATCTCATAGGAGTTGGGATGAAGAAGTTATCCCACTTTCAAATCAGGTGATTCCAGTTTCCCAGTTTGGGAATAGCACAGCTTCTTCGTCGTTCCAATCAAACCAGGATGAATCACTTTGTAAGAAGCTTGATTTGGATACATAAAGTGGTGGAGAATCACCAGGAAGTTGAATAAATCTCATAGGAGTTGGCATGAAGAAGTTATCCCACTTTCAAATCAGGTGATTCCAGTTTCCCAGTTTGGGAATAGCACAGCTTCTTCGTCGTTCCAATCAAACCAGGATGAATCACTTTGTAAGAAGCTTGATTTGGATACATAAAGTGGTGGAGAATCACCAGGAAGTTGAATAAATCTCATAGGAGTTGGATGAAGAAGTTATCCCACTTTCAAATCAGGTGATTCCAGTTTCCCAGTTTGGGAATAGCACAGCTTCTTCGTCGTTCCAATCAAACCAGGATGAATCACTTTGTAAGAAGCTTGATTTGGATACATAAAGTGGTGGAGAATCACCAGGAAGTTGAATAAATCTCATAGGAGTTGGGATGAAGAAGTTATCCCACTTTCAAATCAGGTGATTCCAGTTTCCCAGTTTGGGAATAGCACAGCTTCTTCGTCGTTCCAATCAAACCAGGATGAATCACTTTGTAAGAAGCTTGATTTGGATACATAAAGTGGTGGAGAATCACCAGGAAGTTGAATAAATCTCATAGGAGTTGGCATGAAGAAGTTATCCCACTTTCAAATCAGGTGATTCCAGTTTCCCAGTTTGGGAATAGCACAGCTTCTTCGTCGTTCCAATCAAACCAGGATGAATCACTTTGTAAGAAGCTTGATTTGGATACATAAAGTGGTGGAGAATCACCAGGAAGTTGAATAAATCTCATAGGAGTTGGGATGAAGAAGTTATCCCACTTTCAAATCAGGTGATTCCAGTTTCCCAGTTTGGGAATAGCACAGCTTCTTCGTCGTTCCAATCAAACCAGGATGAATCACTTTGTAAGAAGCTTGATTTGGATACATAAAGTGGTGGAGAATCACCAGGAAGTTGAATAAATCTCATAGGAGTTGGCATGAAGAAGTTATCCCACTTTCAAATCAGGTGATTCCAGTTTCCCAGTTTGGGAATAGCACAGCTTCTTCGTCGTTCCAATCAAACCAGGATGAATCACTTTGTAAGAAGCTTGATTTGGATACATAAAGTGGTGGAGAATCACCAGGAAGTTGAATAAATCTCATAGGAGTTGGATGAAGAAGTTATCCCACTTTCAAATCAGGTGATTCCAGTTTCCCAGTTTGGGAATAGCACAGCTTCTTCGTCGTTCCAATCAAACCAGGATGAATCACTTTGTAAGAAGCTTGATTTGGATACATAAAGTGGTGGAGAATCACCAGGAAGTTGAATAAATCTCATAGGAGTTGGCATGAAGAAGTTATCCCACTTTCAAATCAGGTGATTCCAGTTTCCCAGTTTGGGAATAGCACAGCTTCTTCGTCGTTCCAATCAAACCAGGATGAATCACTTTGTAAGAAGCTTGATTTGGATACATAAAGTGGTGGAGAATCACCAGGAAGTTGAATAAATCTCATAGGAGTTGGCATGAAGAAGTTATCCCACTTTCAAATCAGGTGATTCCAGTTTCCCAGTTTGGGAATAGCACAGCTTCTTCGTCGTTCCAATCAAACCAGGATGAATCACTTTGTAAGAAGCTTGATTTGGATACATAAAGTGGTGGAGAATCACCAGGAAGTTGAATAAATCTCATAGGAGTTGGCATGAAGAAGTTATCCCACTTTCAAATCAGGTGATTCCAGTTTCCCAGTTTGGGAATAGCACAGCTTCTTCGTCGTTCCAATCAAACCAGGATGAATCACTTTGTAAGAAGCTTGATTTGGATACATAAAGTGGTGGAGAATCACCAGGAAGTTGAATAAATCTCATAGGAGTTGGGATGAAGAAGTTATCCCACTTTCAAATCAGGTGATTCCAGTTTCCCAGTTTGGGAATAGCACAGCTTCTTCGTCGTTCCAATCAAACCAGGATGAATCACTTTGTAAGAAGCTTGATTTGGATACATAAAGTGGTGGAGAATCACCAGGAAGTTGAATAAATCTCATAGGAGTTGGGATGAAGAAGTTATCCCACTTTCAAATCAGGTGATTCCAGTTTCCCAGTTTGGGAATAGCACAGCTTCTTCGTCGTTCCAATCAAACCAGGATGAATCACTTTGTAAGAAGCTTGATTTGGATACATAAAGTGGTGGAGAATCACCAGGAAGTTGAATAAATCTCATAGGAGTTGGGATGAAGAAGTTATCCCACTTTCAAATCAGGTGATTCCAGTTTCCCAGTTTGGGAATAGCACAGCTTCTTCGTCGTTCCAATCAAACCAGGATGAATCACTTTGTAAGAAGCTTGATTTGGATACATAAAGTGGTGGAGAATCACCAGGAAGTTGAATAAATCTCATAGGAGTTGGCATGAAGAAGTTATCCCACTTTCAAATCAGGTGATTCCAGTTTCCCAGTTTGGGAATAGCACAGCTTCTTCGTCGTTCCAATCAAACCAGGATGAATCACTTTGTAAGAAGCTTGATTTGGATACATAAAGTGGTGGAGAATCACCAGGAAGTTGAATAAATCTCATAGGAGTTGGCATGAAGAAGTTATCCCACTTTCAAATCAGGTGATTCCAGTTTCCCAGTTTGGGAATAGCACAGCTTCTTCGTCGTTCCAATCAAACCAGGATGAATCACTTTGTAAGAAGCTTGATTTGGATACATAAAGTGGTGGAGAATCACCAGGAAGTTGAATAAATCTCATAGGAGTTGGGATGAAGAAGTTATCCCACTTTCAAATCAGGTGATTCCAGTTTCCCAGTTTGGGAATAGCACAGCTTCTTCGTCGTTCCAATCAAACCAGGATGAATCACTTTGTAAGAAGCTTGATTTGGATACATAAAGTGGTGGAGAATCACCAGGAAGTTGAATAAATCTCATAGGAGTTGGCATGAAGAAGTTATCCCACTTTCAAATCAGGTGATTCCAGTTTCCCAGTTTGGGAATAGCACAGCTTCTTCTTCGTCGTTCCAATCAAACCAGGATGAATCACTTTGTAAGAAGCTTGATTTGGATACATAAAGTGGTGGAGAATCACCAGGAAGTTGAATAAATCTCATAGGAGTTGGGATGAAGAAGTTATCCCACTTTCAAATCAGGTGATTCCAGTTTCCCAGTTTGGGAATAGCACAGCTTCTTCGTCGTTCCAATCAAACCAGGATGAATCACTTTGTAAGAAGCTTGATTTGGATACATAAAGTGGTGGAGAATCACCAGGAAGTTGAATAAATCTCATAGGAGTTGGCATGAAGAAGTTATCCCACTTTCAAATCAGGTGATTCCAGTTTCCCAGTTTGGGAATAGCACAGCTTCTTCGTCGTTCCAATCAAACCAGGATGAATCACTTTGTAAGAAGCTTGATTTGGATACATAAAGTGGTGGAGAATCACCAGGAAGTTGAATAAATCTCATAGGAGTTGGCATGAAGAAGTTATCCCACTTTCAAATCAGGTGATTCCAGTTTCCCAGTTTGGGAATAGCACAGCTTCTTCGTCGTTCCAATCAAACCAGGATGAATCACTTTGTAAGAAGCTTGATTTGGATACATAAAGTGGTGGAGAATCACCAGGAAGTTGAATAAATCTCATAGGAGTTGGGATGAAGAAGTTATCCCACTTTCAAATCAGGTGATTCCAGTTTCCCAGTTTGGGAATAGCACAGCTTCTTCGTCGTTCCAATCAAACCAGGATGAATCACTTTGTAAGAAGCTTGATTTGGATACATAAAGTGGTGGAGAATCACCAGGAAGTTGAATAAATCTCATAGGAGTTGGCATGAAGAAGTTATCCCACTTTCAAATCAGGTGATTCCAGTTTCCCAGTTTGGGAATAGCACAGCTTCTTCGTCGTTCCAATCAAACCAGGATGAATCACTTTGTAAGAAGCTTGATTTGGATACATAAAGTGGTGGAGAATCACCAGGAAGTTGAATAAATCTCATAGGAGTTGGGATGAAGAAGTTATCCCACTTTCAAATCAGGTGATTCCAGTTTCCCAGTTTGGGAATAGCACAGCTTCTTCGTCGTTCCAATCAAACCAGGATGAATCACTTTGTAAGAAGCTTGATTTGGATACATAAAGTGGTGGAGAATCACCAGGAAGTTGAATAAATCTCATAGGAGTTGGGATGAAGAAGTTATCCCACTTTCAAATCAGGTGATTCCAGTTTCCCAGTTTGGGAATAGGCAGCTTCTTCGTCGTTCCAATCAAACCAGGATGAATCACTTTGTAAGAAGCTTGATTTGGATACATAAAGTGGTGGAGAATCACCAGGAAGTTGAATAAATCTCATAGGAGTTGGGATGAAGAAGTTATCCCACTTTCAAATCAGGTGATTCCAGTTTCCCAGTTTGGGAATAGCACAGCTTCTTCGTCGTTCCAATCAAACCAGGATGAATCACTTTGTAAGAAGCTTGATTTGGATACATAAAGTGGTGGAGAATCACCAGGAAGTTGAATAAATCTCATAGGAGTTGGCATGAAGAAGTTATCCCACTTTCAAATCAGGTGATTCCAGTTTCCCAGTTTGGGAATAGCACAGCTTCTTCGTCGTTCCAATCAAACCAGGATGAATCACTTTGTAAGAAGCTTGATTTGGATACATAAAGTGGTGGAGAATCACCAGGAAGTTGAATAAATCTCATAGGAGTTGGGATGAAGAAGTTATCCCACTTTCAAATCAGGTGATTCCAGTTTCCCAGTTTGGGAATAGCACAGCTTCTTCGTCGTTCCAATCAAACCAGGATGAATCACTTTGTAAGAAGCTTGATTTGGATACATAAAGTGGTGGAGAATCACCAGGAAGTTGAATAAATCTCATAGGAGTTGGGATGAAGAAGTTATCCCACTTTCAAATCAGGTGATTCCAGTTTCCCAGTTTGGGAATAGGACAGCTTCTTCGTCGTTCCAATCAAACCAGGATGAATCACTTTGTAAGAAGCTTGATTTGGATACATAAAGTGGTGGAGAATCACCAGGAAGTTGAATAAATCTCATAGGAGTTGGGATGAAGAAGTTATCCCACTTTCAAATCAGGTGATTCCAGTTTCCCAGTTTGGGAATAGGACAGCTTCTTCGTCGTTCCAATCAAACCAGGATGAATCACTTTGTAAGAAGCTTGATTTGGATACATAAAGTGGTGGAGAATCACCAGGAAGTTGAATAAATCTCATAGGAGTTGGGATGAAGAAGTTATCCCACTTTCAAATCAGGTGATTCCAGTTTCCCAGTTTGGGAATAGGACAGCTTCTTCGTCGTTCCAATCAAACCAGGATGAATCACTTTGTAAGAAGCTTGATTTGGATACATAAAGTGGTGGAGAATCACCAGGAAGTTGAATAAATCTCATAGGAGTTGGGATGAAGAAGTTATCCCACTTTCAAATCAGGTGATTCCAGTTTCCCAGTTTGGGAATAGGACAGCTTCTTCGTCGTTCCAATCAAACCAGGATGAATCACTTTGTAAGAAGCTTGATTTGGATACATAAAGTGGTGGAGAATCACCAGGAAGTTGAATAAATCTCATAGGAGTTGGGATGAAGAAGTTATCCCACTTTCTAATCAGGTGATTCCAGTTTCCCAGTTTGGGAATAGGACAGCTTCTTCGTCGTTCCAATCAAACCAGGATGAATCACTTTGTAAGAAGCTTGATTTGGATACATAAAGTTGCCGAGAATCACCAGGAAGTTGAATAAATCTCATAGGAGCTGGGATGAAGAAGTTATCCCACTTTCAAATCAGGTGATTCCAGTTTCCCAGTTTGGGAATAGGACAGCTTCTTCGTCGTTCCAATCAAACCAGGATGAATCACTTTGTAAGAAGCTTGATTTGGATACATAAAGTGGTGGAGAAACACCAGGAAGTTGAATAAATCTCATAGGAGTTGGGATGAAGAAGTTATCCCACTTTCAAATCAGGTGATTCCAGTTTCCCAGTTTGGGAATAGGACAGCTTCTTCGTCGTTCCAATCAAACCAGGATGAATCACTTTGTAAGAAGCTTGATTTGGATACATAAAGTGGTGGAGAATCACCAGGAAGTTGAATAAATCTCATAGGAGTTGGGATGAAGAAGTTATCCCACTTTCTAATCAGGTGATTCCAGTTTCCCAGTTTGGGAATAGGACAGCTTCTTCGTCGTTCCAATCAAACCAGGATGAATCACTTTGTAAGAAGCTTGATTTGGATACATAAAGGGTTGGAGAATCACCAGGAAGTTGAATAAATCTCATAGGAGTTGGGATGAAGAAGTTATCCCACTTTCTAATCAGGTGATTCCAGTTTCCCAGTTTGGGAATAGACAGCTTCTTCGTCGTTCCAATCAAACCAGGATGAATCACTTTGTAAGAAGCTTGATTTGGATACATAAAGTGTTGGAGAATCACCAGGAAGTTGAATAAATCTCATAGGAGTTGGGATGAAGAAGTTATCCCACTTTCAATCAGGTGATTCCAGTTTCCCAGTTTGGGAATAGGACAGCTTCTTCGTCGTTCCAATCAAACCAGGATGAATCACTTTGTAAGAAGCTTGATTTGGATACATAAAGTGGTGGAGAAACACCAGGAAGTTGAATAAATCTCATAGGAGTTGGGATGAAGAAGTTATCCCACTTTCTAATCAGGTGATTCCAGTTTCCCAGTTTGGGAATAGGACAGCTTCTTCGTCGTTCCAATCAAACCAGGATGAATCACTTTGTAAGAAGCTTGATTTGGATACATAAAGTGTTGGAGAATCACCAGGAAGTTGAATAAATCTCATAGGAGTTGGGATGAAGAAGTTATCCCACTTTCAATCAGGTGATTCCAGTTTCCCAGTTTGGGAATAAGACAGGTTCTTCGTCGTTCCAATCAAACCAGGATGAATCACTTTGTAAGAAGCTTGATTTGGATACATAAAATGGTGGAGAAACACCAAGAAGTTGAATAAATCTCATACGAGTTGGGATGAAGAAGTTATCCCACTTTCTAATCAGGTGATTCCAGTTTCCCAGTTTGGGAATAGGACAGCTTCTTCGTCGTTCCAATCAAACCAGGATGAATCACTTTGTAAGAAGCTTGATTTGGATACATAAAGGGTTGAGAAACACCAGGAAGTTGAATAAAATCTATAGGAGTTGGAATGAAGAAGTTATCCCACTTTCTAATCAGGTGATTCCAGTTTCCCAGTTTGGGAATAGGACAGCTTCTTCGTCAATCCAATCAAACCAGATGAATCACTTTGTAAGAAGCTTGATTTTGATACATAAAAGGTGGGAGAAACACCAGGAAGTTGAATAAATCTCATAGGAGTTGGGATGAAGAAGTTATCCCACTTTCAAATCAGGTGATTCCAGTTTCCCAGTTTGGGAATAGGTAATGAGATCCTAGGACCCTTCTCTGGATGGTTTGGATAGATCCTTGCATAAACGAATCAAAGACTCAAGTTTATCAGGCTGTGGATCGAATGGTGACACAAGAGGCTGCGGAAAGGCTCCTTGATACTCCTAGACTTAGATCGGA
The DNA here is from genome assembly GCF_020379485.1 of Brassica napus. Classification (NCBI taxonomy): domain Eukaryota; kingdom Viridiplantae; phylum Streptophyta; class Magnoliopsida; order Brassicales; family Brassicaceae; genus Brassica; species Brassica napus. The sequence goes on from NW_026014815.1 coordinate 170,832, forward strand.
TATGACACACACCTTTCTAAAGCCCTTGGGCGTTGGATATTACACACCAACAGACTGGATACTACACACCAGACACTCTCTTAACTCGTGAAAGCAAGGGAGAAGAAAACACAAAGGTTTAAATGAAAGAAAACTTGATAGATGCTAGGGTTGCCGAGTTACACATATATATAGTGAAAGGCTTGGAACAGGCTCCAAGCATTTCGAAATAAAGGAACAGACTCCTCCAATTAATGTAGAAGTAAAGACACAACTTAGATAGAGTTTTCGAAAATGAAAGACATAAATACTTAGAAATAAAGATAGCATAAGGTTCTTCATGTGGTTTGGTCCGAGAGTATCACTAGGTGATAAGATAGCAAGACTATGGCCTCGTTAAAAACCTATCATTGCAAAACCCAATGGGACAAAAACAATGATAGGAAAAGAGCACACATAGCTTGCTAGCCTAGATGATACTCAACTTGATGGTAAGATGGCTTGAATGGTGATAAGCGTATCTTGAAGTATCAAGCTTCCTCCAAGACATTCTTCTTGCTCCAAGGACTTCCTGATTAGTCCTCCAATAGCTTCTTTGAGTTTCCTAGCTCTGGCTCGAGTCATGGGACCTTTAGGAATGGTTAAGACCCCATCTTCTTCAGCTGGTTCATCTCTAAACTCGCCATCTCTATCTCCATCAGCTGGCTGGTCCATGATCATATCATCCCCTCCCTCTTGAAAAGGATTTGACCTCAAATCAGGTTCATCTGCAATAAAAGGGATCAAGTCAGTAACATTGAAGCTATTACTCACATCATACTTATCTTGGAGATCAATCTTGTAGGCATTGTTGCTGATCTTCCTTGTGATCTCAAAAGGTCCATCAATTCTTGGCATAAGCTTTGACTTCCTCTCATTAGGAAACCTCTCTTTTCTCAATGAACCCAAACTTTATCACCCTCCTTAAAGACCATCTCACGCCTTCCTTTGTTGGCATGCTTGACATACTGCTTAGTTTTCTCTTCAATGTTGAGCCTAGCTTGCTCGTGAAGTTGTTTCACCATCTCTGCCTTCTTTTTGCCATCCAAACTGATGTGAGCTTGACTGAACCAGTAGCTGATCTTGCGCATGAAGAGCTGGAAGAGAGTGACAGTGAAGAGGAGCTGGATGAGACGAACACTACAATTGGATACAAGGAGCTGGATGGGAGTTCAATTGGATTTAACTCAGCACGAGACCCCATTCTCTTTCTCCAATGGGCCAATAACCAGATCAAAGACAAGACAATTGAAGGAGGCAATTCTCAGATTGGTTTACACTAAACCAATCTCGACATCTGAAGAAAACCAAGTCAAAGAAGCCTTGAAGATATTCAATTGTTCAGTCTTCAACACTACCTAGTTTTACTTAAGATATTTTCGAAAACTACAAGTCCTTGGTGACTCTTTGCTTTCCTTTCTTTCTACTTAAACTCTCTGCAAGATCTGAATAAAATCAATCACTTTTGTTATCAAAATTCTCTCTAAATTGTGATTCCTTTGTTCAGTTTTGGACATCGAATTTGGCTAGAAGAGTGATCTTCCTTAAGCCTTGATCTTGTTCACTAGTGGGGCTGCCTCTCACGGACTAAGATCATCCCAATCAGTGCCTGATCATTCCGCAGATCATCACTGAAACCATCTCTACCATCGATCACCAATCCCCTTTCTATCAACTCATCAATCGATCATCTTTCCATCAGTGTTAGTAACCTGATCCATCACCACCAAATCAATACCAGATCGACCCTCAAGAGCATCCTAGGGTTCTTCCTTGACCAGGAAGCTATTAAGTGGTATCAGAGCAGCTTGAGGGCTTCTAATCAAAGGGGTTTGTCGAATTCAATTCTTCTCTCTCTGTTTTGGGAACCTAATTTCCTTTTCTGATTCTCTGCAACTCTCTGCAGTTTTTCTTTTCTCTTTACTTTCTATCTGTTGTATCTGCAAGGGGGCCAACCAGTATAAAAAAAAAAAAAAAAAAAAAAGAGATCTAAGTATCTAAGAAAGTCGAGGAGAAATCCGACTAGGGCTGAGGAGAAATCCAGCCAGACTGAAGAGAAATCCAGTCTCTGGTGGTAAAGCTCCTTGCAAACCAAAATTTCTTAAATCTGTCTATCTATTTCTTTGGGGTTTTGGGATTTTTTACTTCTCTGGCTTTGAGTTTGTTTGTCTGATCATTGAACTCTTGGAATCACTGAGAAAATCACTTGAGAAATCATTGAGAGAAACACTTGAGAGAAACACTAAGTGAGGCTTCGGCTATATCTATTGTGTACTTACTTTTCTTGTTGAAGTCTTAACAGGAAACCATGTCTGAAAGTGATAAAGAAAGTATTGAGATGAGATCATTTTGAGATGAGATCATGAAATGGAGTGATGAGTAATGAATGGGAGGAAAGGGCATGAAGTAGTGAAGCATTAGGAAGAAAGGGATTGAGGAGGCTGAGTCCGTACAATCCGTACACTCCGTACATGAGGAGTGGCCGTACAAGTCTTGGGTAACACTCTTCACTATTCAGGATGGTTACTTGTGAAAAGGGTGATGGTAACTATGAAGAGTTACCAGCACTTGATCAGACCGTTGAGGGAAGGATAAGGCCGCGGCTTGACAGGCTGTATGCAGCTGGAAAGGGAAAGCAACCTTATCCATTCATCCCACACATGTGGAGTCTCCCATTGGCTTAGTTTGAATTAGGCGCCTATCTTTCCTTGACTCCACATGCTTTGCTTACTTTACCTTTGAGGAAAACCCTTGTATCCTCTCCTATATATTTGTAATCTCTTCATTAATGATAATCATACAGTTCTTGACACAAAAACACTCTCTTAGACTCAAAGACTCTCAATCATGATTCCACACTAAACTCTTAGCTAAACTCGTTCTAAATCACCTCTAAACTTCTCTAATCCCTTTCTTTTCTTATATCAAACTCAGATTCTCTAAAGTTCATATGGTATCAGAGCCAGGTTCATCATAATCTGGGTTTGATTACTAAGAACACTTGAGTTGCATTTCATTTATCCGAGTGGGTCTGAAATGGAAAGCAACAAAGCTGTGGTTCCGGTTACTCTCAAGGGGGGTAACTATCTTTTGTGGTCTCGTTTGGTGAAGACCGCAGTGGGGAGTAAGGGTTTATGGGGACACATCACACAGAGTGAAGCCCCAAAGCTCATTACTTATGAAGGCGACAAGGAGGTTGTCGAGTGCGATGAGGAGAAGTGGGAGCAGGATGATCAGCTGGTGATGTCCATACTCCAACGGTCTCTTGAAGTGTCTATCCTGGAGGCATACAGCTACTGTGAGACAGCAAAGGATCTTTGGGACACGCTAAAGAAGGTTTATGGTAACATCTCAAACTTGAGCCGTGTGTTTGAAGTGAAACGTGCTATCAACAGCTTGACACAGGAGGACATGGAGTTCACTAAGCATCTTGGGAGGTTCAGAGCCTTGTGGTCCGAACTAGAGATGCTGAGGCCAGGCACAACCAACCTAGATGAGCTGGCTGAGAGACGCGAGCAGGATAAGGTGTTTGGGTTGCTGCTCACATTGAATCCAAGCTACAACAGCCTCATCAAACACATTCTGAGGTCCGGAAAGTTACCTGATCTTGAGGACGTGTGTGCGCAAGTTCAGAAGGAGGAAGGGTCTATTGGTCTCTTTGGAGGGAAAGGGGAGATCACTCTTGCAAACCAAGCTGAGGTTCCACAAGCAAACCGTGCAAGCTCTAACCAGTATGATGCAAAGAAGTTCACGGGAAATTGTGATCACTGCAAGAGACAAGGTCACAAGAAGAACCAGTGCTGGATCTTGCACCCTCATCTGAAGCCGGCCAAGTTCTCAAGAGAGAAAGATGGGAGAGCCAATGTCTCGTATGCTGGAAGTGAGCCGGGGAGTTCAAGTGTTGCTGGGAGCTCAGGCCAAGCTGTAGAGGGCGGGACACGTGAGCCTGGAGATAGCAAGGCCCTGGTGACTTACACAGCTCAACCAAGCCTTCAGAACAACCGTGAGAACGAGTACCTGAGGAGATCAGACCTTGACTCCCTCATCAAAATGCTAAAGGAGAATGGTAACACACTTGGTACTCTTGGTTACTCTTTTGGTGCATCATATGAACCGTATAGTATTGCTAGAGAACCTGATCACTCAAGCATTGCGTATAAACCTACTAGCATACTAGGACAGTCTCATATTGCACACAATCTGTTTAAACCATTGGTAGTTGATTCAGGAGCATCTCATCACATGATTAGTGATACTAGTTTGATTAGAGACATTGAACCTACAAATGGACATGTCATGATTGCAAATGGAGATAAAATCCCAATTAGAGGAATTGGCAAGCTAAAATTGTTTGATAAAGAATCTAAAGCATTTTACATGCCTGACTTCACATCAAATCTATTATCTGTAAAGAAATGCACTACAGATCTTAATTGCAATGTTATATTCAGTCCTAATGATGTGAAGTTTCAGGATATTGAGAGCAGCCAATTGATTGGAAAAGGAGTTACCAAGGGAGATTTATATTTACTTGAAGAACTAGCTCCTGTTTCTGATTACTTGTGCTCATTTACTTCTGCTTCTATGATGAATAAAAATGCATTGTGGCATGCTAGACTAGGTCATCCCCATGTTAGGGCTTTAAACTTGATGTTACCAGGTGTGGTATTTGAAAATAAGGATTGTGAAGCTTGCATCTTAGGCAAGCATTGTAAAACTGTGTTTCCCATTTCATCTACTGTTTATGACAAGTGCTTTGATTTAATTCACTCTGATGTTTGGACTGCTCCTTGCTTGTCTAGGGATAGTTTTAAATACTTTGTCACATTCATAGATGAAAAATCGAAATACACCTGGATAACACTTATTCAAACCAAAGATAGGGTGCTTGAAGTTTTTAAAAATTTTCAAAACTATGTGACTAACCATTACAATGCCAAGATTAAAATTTTGAGATCAGATAATGGTGGGGAATACACTGGTCAAGCCTTCAAGCAACATCTAGCTCAACATGGGATACTACACCAAACGAGTTGTCCTTATACTCCTCAGCAAAATGGAGTGGCTGAGAGAAAGAATAGGCATCTCATGGAGGTGGCAAGGTCAATGATGTTTCAAGCAAATGTTCCTAAGAGGTTTTGGAGTGATGCTGTGGCTACATCCTGTTATCTAATCAACCGGATCCCAACTAAGATTCTACATGATCAGTCCCCTTTTGAAGCCTTGAACAGGTACAAGCCATCATTGGAGCATATGCGAATCTTTGGATGTCTATGCTTTGTTCTGAGGCCAAAAGAGTTGAGAAACAAGCTTGAAGCAACCAGCACAAGAGCTATGTTTGTTGGCTACTCTACTACTCAAAAGGGTTACAAGTGCTATGATCCTACTACTAGAAGGGTTCTAGTCTCTAGAGATGTGAAGTTCATTGAAGCTAAGGGGTTCTATGAGGAAAAGAATCAAGATGAGTTGCTAGAGTTGACAAGAGAGTCAGATAGAGCGGCCAGCCTTAGAAGCATTCTAGAGGGCCTTGGGATACATACTACCCAGGATCCGAAGGAAAGACGCAGCACAACAAACACACAACCTACCGAGGCATCAAACTTAGATCATGGGGGGGAAACAACACCTGAACCGGCTGAAGTACATGTTGAAAGCCACGATCAAGAAGGCTCAGGTGATCAGGATCAAAGTATGATGCATGAAGATAGGGAGGTACCGAGCCAAGATCAAGAGGATCAAGAGGAGGAAACTAATGCAACTACAACTGAACCTGAACCAGAGCCGGCCGTGCAGCCATTGAGAAGAAGCACCAGAGTGAGAAAGGATAGTTCCAACTGGGTAAACACGAGAGTGTACTACAATGCCCAGGCTGTGGAACATCCCTCTCAAGCTGTGTGTTCCTTTGCTCATTATCCAGAAGAACATTGTGCCTTTATGGTAAGCTTAGATGAGAGCCATGTTCCGAAGTCATATGAGGAAGCCATGAAGGACAAGGAATGGAGGGAATCAGTAGGAGCTGAATCCAATGCAATGATCAAGAATGACACTTGGTATGAGAGTGAGTTACCTAAAGGGAAGAGAGCAGTGTCTAGTAGATGGATCTTCACAATCAAGTACCTAGCAAATGGACAGATTGATAGAAAGAAGACTCGGTTGGTTGCAAGAGGATTTACTCAAACATATGGAGAGGATTATATAGACACATTTGCACCGTTTGCTAAACTACATACCATCAGGATTGTCCTATCACTTGCGGTAAACCTTGAGTGGGGTTTGTGGCAAATGGATGTGAAGAATGCATTCCTACAAGGGGAACTAGAAGATGAAGTGTATATGTTACCTCCTCCTGGTCTAGAGCACTTGGTGAAGAAAGGGAATGTTCTCAGACTAAAGAAAGCTATCTATGGTCTGAAACAATCACCAAGGGCATGGTACCACAAGTTGAGCACAACTCTGAATGGAAGAGGCTTTAGGAAGTCAGAGCTTGATCATACTCTCTTCACACTCAACACACCTTCAGGTATTGTCGTTCTACTTGTATATGTAGATGACATCATTATAACAGGTAGTGATAAAGAAGAGATACAAGCTACCAAAGACTTTCTTAAATCTGTTTTTGAGATTAAAGACTTGGGAGAGATGAAATACTTCCTTGGAATTGAGATATGTAGATCCAAGGAAGGGTTGTTTCTATCCCAAAGAAAGTATACACTTGATCTGTTGAAAGATGCAGGTAAGCTTAATGGAAAGACGGCCAAGACTCCCTTGGAAGATGGATACAAGGTTCCACGTGAGGGGGAGATTGAAGACAGTCCACCATTCAAGGATGCAAAGCTTTATAGGAAGCTAGTGGGTAAGCTTATATATCTAACCATCACACGTCCTGATATTTGTTTTGCTGTGAACCAGGTAAGCCAGCATATGCAAGTTCCAAAAGAACATCATTGGGGAATGGTGAACCGGATCTTGATGTATCTCAATGGCTCAGCGGATCAAGGAGTGTGGATGGGGTGTAATGGGAGTACTGAAGTTGTGGGCTACTGTGATGCGGATTGGGCAGGAGATAGAGCAGATAGAAGGTCCACAACTGGCTACTGCACATTCATTGGAGGGAACTTGGTAACTTGGAAGAGTAAGAAGCAGAAGGTGGTCTCATGCTCAAGTGCTGAAGCTGAATACCGAGCCATGCTGAAGTTGACTAATGAGCTTGTGTGGATCAAAGGGATACTGAAGCACTTGGAGATTACTCAATCCACTCCAATGACAATGCATTGCGACAACCAGGCTGCTATACACATTGCCACCAACTCAGTCTTCCATGAGAGAACCAAGCACATTGAGGTAGATTGTCACAAGGTGAGGCAGATGATACTTCTTGGAGTCATCTTACCATGTTACACAAGAAGTGAAGATCAGCTAGCAGTTGTGTTCACAAAGGCAGCAAGGCAGAAGACAATTGAGTCCATTCATAGCCGGCTAGGACTCATTGATCTCACGAGAAGGAGCTAAGCCCCTTAGCTATGAGGTCTTTACTCTTTTTCCCTTATCAAAGTTTTGTCCCAATGGGTTTTCTTTGGTAAGGTTTTTAATGAGGAAGATCTCATGGCTATCCAAGCTTAGACTTTCACAAAGCTAAGCTTGAGGGGGAGTGTTGAGATGAGATCATTTTGAGATGAGATCATGAAATGGAATGATGAGTAATGAATGGGAGGAAAGGGCATGAAGTAGTGAAGCATTAGGAAGAAAGGGATTGAGGAGGCTGAGTCCGTACAATCCGTACACTCCGTACATGAGGAGTGGCCGTACAAGTCTTGGGTAACACTCTTCACTATTCAGGATGGTTACTTGTGAAAAGGGTGATGGTAACTATGAAGAGTTACCAGCACTTGATCAGACCGTTGAGGGAAGGATAAGGCCGCGGCTTGACAGGCTGTATGCAGCTGGAAAGGGAAAGCAACCTTATCCATTCATCCCACACATGTGGAGTCTCCCATTGGCTTAGTTTGAATTAGGCGCCTATCTTATCCTTGACTCCACATGCTTTGCTTACTTTACCTTTGAGGAAAACCCTTGTATCCTCTCCTATATATTTGTAATCTCTTCATTAATGATAATCATACAGTTCTTGACACAAAAACACTCTCTTAGACTCAAAGACTCTCAATCATGATTCCACACTAAACTCTTAGCTAAACTCGTTCTAAATCACCTCTAAACTTCTCTAATCCCTTTCTTTTCTTATATCAAACTCAGATTCTCTAAAGTTCATAGAAAGGCCCGTGGCTAGACTGGATAAAGCACAACTAGATGCTATCATGGCTACTCTCATGAAAGAGATGGATAAAAAACTTGAATTTGTTGGAGCTACTCGTTCTACTAACCCTGTCTTTGGCACAACTTCACAGGTTAGGAGAGCCGCTAGGGAAAAGAGGAGAGGCAAGCGACCTGCAGTAGGAGACGAATCTGAGGATGAAGATACTTCTTCTGGCCGTAGTACTGATGGAGAACGGTCCGTGGGATCAGCAAGATCAGTGAGAACAGGACGTGCAGCCTCCCAAGCAAGATCCCCTACACGCCATGCAGCAAGGAACAGACCAGATGATAACCTTGGGAGTCTCAAACTTCGAATACCAGTCTTCAGTGGAACCAGCAATCCAGATGCTTATCTTGAATGGGAAACGAAGATTGAGCGAGTGTTTGATTGCCAGCACTACTCAGAAACAAAGAAGGTGAAGCTTGCTGTGACAGAATTCAGTGGGTATGCTTTGCATTGGTGGGATCAGATTGTTACTACTAGGAGAAGGACTGGAGAGCCGCCAGTTGCTTCATGGTTTGAGCTCAAGACACTCATGAAGAAGCGGTTTGTCCCAAACCACTATGGTAGAGAGATTCATCAAAAGCTGAGGAGACTTACCCAAGGAACCAAAGGCGTGGAGGATTACTATCAAGAGATGGAAATACTCATGATCAAAGCGGCTGTTGAAGAAGCTTCTGAAGCTAATATGGCTCGATTTCAGGCTGGGCTTAACAGAGACATCCAGGACCGCTTGGAGATGCAGGAGTATGAGGACATCTATGAATTGCTTCACAAAGCAATCCTCATTGAGCAGCAACTGAAGAGAAAGTCCTCAACCAAAGGATCCTATGGCAACAACTACAAAGCGCCTACTACCAAAGATGACAAGTCTTTTGTGAAACCCAAGGAAGAGCATGAGGACAAGGGAAAGGCACCAGCTGCTAGATCCAGGGATGTGAAGTGCTTCAAATGTCATGGTTTTGGGCACTATGCCAATGAGTGCACCAACAAGAAAGCAATGATCCTCTTGGACAGTGGTGAGGTGATATCCGAAGAAGAAGAGGAAGCCATAGACTATCCAGTTCGTGGAGAACTACTTGTCACAAGGAGATCATTGGCAGTACAATCCAAGCTAGATGAAGATAATCAAAGGGAGAATCTGTTTCATACTCGTTGCATAGTTTATGAAAAAGTATGCAGTTTGATTATAGATGGAGGAAGCTGTACTAATGTTGCTAGTGAAGCTCTTGTAGAAAAGCTTGGATTGAAAACAGGGAAGCATCCTAGGCCATACCTTCTACAATGGTTGAATGAGGAGGGCGAGCTGAAGGTCACTGATCAAGTAATGGTTCCTATAACCATTGGAAGATACCAAGATGAGATCGTGTGTGATGTTCTGCCCATGGACTCTAGCCATATCTTGTTGGGAAGGCCTTGGCAGTATGATAGAAGTGTCATTCACGATGGGTTCACTAACCGGCATTCCTTCACCCACAGAGACAAGAAGATCGTACTGGCACCTTTGTCTCCACAAGAGGTACATGAGGATCAACTTCAACTAAAACTTAGGCGACAAGAAGCTAAAGAGAAACCAGCTGACAAGCAAAAGAAGGAGACTAATCTCTTAGCCAAGAGTAGTGAGATCAAGAAAGCTTTGTGTCTTCAACAATCTATGCTTTTATTTGTTTTTAAAGGTGCCCTAATGTCTTCTTCTGACCCTGCACCGGTTCTACCGAGTGAACTTGAGTTTCTTTTGCAGGACTATGGTGATGTCTTTCCAGACGAGAGCCCAAAAGGACTTCCTCCCATGCGTGGGATTGAACACCAAATAGACTTGGTCCCTGGAGCTTCTCTCCCAAACCGCCCTGCCTATAGAACCAACCCTGAAGAAACAAAAGAGCTACAGAAGCAAGTAGATGAGCTCATTGAGAAAGGACATATCCGAGAGAGCATGAGCCCTTGTGCAGTACCAGTGCTCCTTGTGCCTAAGAAGGATGGAAGCTGGCGCATGTGTGTAGATTGCAGAGCCATCAACAATATCACTGTAAAGTACAGACATCCTATTCCTAGACTTGATGATATGTTGGATGAGCTACATGGTTCTTGTGTGTTCTCTAAGGTAGATTTAAAAAGTGGATATCATCAGATTAGGATGAAAGAAGGGGATGAATGGAAAACAGCCTTTAAAACTAAACATGGTCTGTATGAGTGGCTTGTTATGCCATTTGGTCTTACCAATGCCCCTAGCACTTTCATGAGGTTGATGAACCATGTCTTGAGGTCTTTTATAGGACACTTTGTTGTAGTTTATTTTGATGATATTTTGATCTACAGCAAGAGTATGGCTGAGCATGTGCATCACTTGAAATCTGTGTTAGAAGTGCTTAGGAAAGAATCCTTGTTTGCTAACTTTAAGAAATGCACTTTTGGGACAGATCACCTTGTTTTTCTAGGATTTGTTGTAACAGCACAGGGAATCAGAGTGGATGAGGAAAAGGTTAGAGCTATCCGAGACTGGCCTAGTCCTAAGAGTGTGAGCGAGGTGAGAAGTTTCCATGGTCTTGCCGGCTTTTATAGAAGATTTGTGAAGGATTTTAGCACCATAGCTGCACCACTCACTGAAGTCATCAAGAAGGATGTGGGTTTCAAGTGGGAGAAGGCGCAAGAGGAGGCTTTTCAAAACCTGAAAGGGAAGTTGACTAATGCTCCTTTGCTAGTTCTTCCAGATTTTACTAAGACCTTTGAAATTGAATGTGATGCTTCTGGTGTAGGTATTGGAGCTGTGCTGATGCAGGAGAAGAGACCCATAGCATATTTCAGTGAGAAACTAAGTGGAGCCATGCTGAACTACCCAACTTATGACAAGGAACTCTATGCTTTGATTAGAGCACTCCAAACTTGGCAGCACTATCTCTGGCCAAGGAGTTTGTTATACACACTGATCATGAGTCCTTGAAACACCTGAAGGGACAGCACAAGCTCAACAAGAGACACGCCAGATGGGTAGAGTTCTTGGAAACCTTTCCTTATGTGATTCACTATAAACAAGGTAAAGAAAACATTGTGGCTGATGCACTCTCCAGAAGGTATACTCTTTTCACTTCTATGGAAGCTAAGCTGTTAGGTTTTGAACAAATAAAGTCTTATTATGAAGATGATCAAGATTTTAAAGTTCAATTTGAAGAAAGCAAGAAACATACCAGTGGAAAGTTTTATCAAGTTGAGGGTTTTCTTTTCTATGAAAATCGACTTTGTTTACCTAACTGTTCTTTGAGAGAGTTGTATGTTAGGGAAGCACATGGAGGAGGATTGATGGGGCATTTTGGAGTTGCCAAGACACTCGCCCACCTGAAAGAGCACTTTTACTGGCCGGCCATGAGAAGAGATGTGGAGAGAGTATGCAGCAGATGTGTTACTTGCACCCAAGCCAAAGCCAAGGCCCGACCTCAAGGTTTGTATACTCCTCTTCCCATTCCTGATGCTCCATGGATTGATATATCTATGGATTTTGTGCTTGGTTTGCCTAGGACTAGAAAGGGCAGAGATTCAATCTTTGTAGTTGTTGATAGGTTCTCAAAAATGGCACATTTCATTCCATGTCACAAAACTGATGATGCCTTGATGGTTGCTGAACTTTTCTTTAGAGAGGTTGTTCGTTTGCATGGCATGCCTAGATCAATAGTGTCTGATAGGGATACTAAATTTCTTAGTCATTTCTGGAGAACATTGTGGTCTAAACTTGGAACAAAGTTGAAGTTTGTTAAAATAAGTGGTTCAGTATATGGGGAGATGGCTTAAGGAGTTGAGGATGTGAGGATGTGGAGGCAAAGGGAAGGAAGGTTAGGGATCGACCAGGCCGTACAAGAGGCCGTACCGGCCGTACTGTCCGTACTGTCCGGGTCGATCCTTAACTCGACCAAGCGGGAAGTTACCCGGGTGAAAGGGTTAAACGGCCAAAGGGGTTTTACCTTAGGAGATATGACCGTTTGGATGGATAGAGTGACCGCGGCTTATCCTGACAGTCTGGCACAAGCTGTAAAGGCAAAAGGAACCGAGTCCAAGATGCCAAAAGCGTGTGACAGCTCCCATTGGTTTACATTTGAATTAAAGCAATCTTATCCTTGACCTCACATGCTTAGTGCTTCTGAATACCCTAATGTCTCTCTCTATATATTGTAAACTCTGTCTTGATTAATGGTTAACACGAGTTCATCATATTCTCTCTCTAGTTCATCATGTTTCTCTTCTACATTTCATAAATCATCTCATCTCACTTTAATCTTTCTCTAAATCTCTCAATACCTGTTCAACTCTCTAAAATCATATGGTATCAGAGCCAGGTTGGCTTTGGTATTGAGATTTAGAGTGTTCTTCAGCTTCAGTTCATACTCTTTCATACTTTCTTTTCGGGTCTAACAAAGCAAGATGGAGGGAAACTACAAGGTCATTACGGTTCCTGTTGCGTTGAAAGGTGGTAGTAACTACCTGTTGTGGTCAAGGCTGGTGAAGACAGCCATTGGGAGGCTAGGGCTGTGGAGTCACATCACGGATGATGCAACCAAGCCAGTGGCTAAAGACGGAGAAGGAGATGAAGGTGTGGGAGATCAAGTTGCTGCTGCCGAGAAGAAGTGGATTCAAGAAGACTTGATGGTGCTTTCAGTGCTACAAGGGTCCCTTGAAGAGCATCTCTTGGAGGCCTACAGCTACTGCGAGACTCCAAAACACCTGTGGGAGGTACTCCAGAAGACATTTGGGAACGTTACCAATCTGAACCGCGTGTATGAGATTAAGAAGGCTATCAACACACTGGTTCAAGATGGAGAAGAGTTCACCAAGCATTTGGGCAAGTATAGATCCTTGTGGTCTGAGCTTGAATCACTGAGGCCAAGCACCGCGGATCAAGAGCTACTCATGGAGAGGAGGGAGCAGGATCAGGTGTTTGGATTGCTGCTGACACTAGATCCTCCGTTCAATGATGTGATCAAGCACATGTTGAGGATGCCGAGTCTTCCATCTATGGAGGAAGTGTGTGCGCAGATTCAGAAGGAAGAGGGGTCACTTGGTATGTTTGGAGGGAAAGGAGACATGGCTCTGTCCAACAAGGCTGAAGCAATCCAAGCACACAAGGCTGCTTACCGTGGAGAGGAAAGGAAGTTCAGTGGAAACTGTGACCATTGCAAGAAGCCGGGACACAAGAGGAGTCAGTGCTGGATCCTACACCCCCATTTGAAGCCGGCCAAGTTCAACAAGGAGAGAGAGGGAAGAGCTCACCTTTCTGCAGAGACAAGTGAAGCCGGCGCATCAGGAGCTGGTTCATCTGGTCTTGCGGGTGAAAGTGAAGGAAGAGCCTTAACCTCTCACCACCAAGGAGCTGTGAAGAACATGGATCATGAGGTGATCAAGAAGTCAGACATTGATGCCTTGATCAAAGCCCTTAAAGAGTCTGGTAACACCCTTGGAAACACCCTTGGTTATTCCTATACTGCTCATGTGCTGCCTAGAACTTGTGATAGCTTGCTAGGAAGCTTTGATAGGATGAGAACTGAACCGGATAGATATACAACCTTTGCTGCTGATAGGATGTCTAGAAATGAAACCACATTGCTTGATCTCATTGATAACTTGAAACTGGTAAAAGAACAACCTAGGAATCATATTGCTCAAGGAATAAAACCATTGATTATTGATTCAGGTGCTTCACACCATATGATAAGTGATGATAGCCTTATAAAGAACATAGAACCGGCTCATGGACATGTAATGATTGCAAATGGTGATAGAATTCCTATTAGAGGTGTAGGAGATTTAAAACTGTTTAATAAGGATTCTAAAGCTTTGTACATGCCTGAGTTTGCTTCTAATCTTTTATCTGTTAAGAGGTGTACCAATGATCTTCAATGCAATGTTATTTTCAGTCCTAATGATGTGAAATTTCAGGATATTGAAAGCAGTAAGTTGATTGGGCAAGGAGTAACCAAAGGAGACCTTTATTTACTTGAAGACCTTTCTTTCATTTCTAGTTCTAGTTGCTTGTTGAGTTCCGTTTTAAGTAGAGGTGCATTGTGGCATTCTAGGCTAGGACATCCACATGTTAGAGCCTTAAGCTTAATGTTACCAGGTGTCATGTTTAAAAATAATGAGTGTGAAGCATGTATTTTGGGAAAGCATTGTAAGACTGTGTTCAAGAGATCTACTACTATCTATGATAAATGCTTTGATCTTGTTCATTCTGATGTATGGACTGCTCCATGCTTATCTAGAGACAATTACAAATACTTTGTCACATTCATAGATGAGAAATCCAAATACACCTGGATAACACTAATTAAAACAAAGGATAGGGTTCTTGATGCATTTAAAAACTTTCAATCATATGTTTCTAACCAGTATAATGCCAAGATTAAGATTTTCAGGTCTGATAATGGTGGAGAGTATACTGGCCATGCATTCAAGAACCATCTAGCTCAACATGGGATACTTCATCAAACGAGTTGCCCTTATACACCTCAACAAAATGGAGTGGCTGAGAGGAAGAACAGACATCTTATGGAAGTGGCTAGATCAATGATGTTCCAGATGAGAGTACCAAAGAGATTCTGGAGTGATGCTGTGATCACGGCTTGCTACCTAATCAATAGGATACCAACCAAGATTCTGGAAGATAGAGCCCCTTATGAAGTTCTCAACAACAGCAAGCCAGTCCTAGATCACCTAAGAGTGTTTGGGTGTGTAAGCTATGTTCTTGTCCCGGGAGAGATGAGAAACAAGCTGGAAGCAAAGAGTATCAAAGCTATGATGATAGGATACTCAACCACACAGAAGGGATACAAGTGCTTTGTTCCTGAGACAAGGAGAGTCCTTGTATCTAGAGATGTCAAGTTCTTTGAAGAAAAGAGCTACTATGAAGATAAAGATTGGAAAGAGCTGGAGGATCTTTCACAACCTTCAGATAGAGCTACAAGCTTGAGACAGATACTAGAAGGTCTTGGAATTGGAATGTCCCAGGAGTCGACAGAGGATCAGTCATCTGAAGGACAAGAAGCTGAAGAACCATCTCACCTTGATCATGAGGGAGGGAATGGAATTGAGCCGGATGAGAATCAAGATGTTGCGGATCATCCGGATCATCCTGATCAAGTGGAGCTGAACCAAGTAATGAAGAGCTTAATGAGTTACCAGAACAAGGAGGAGTGGAAGCAACTGAAGTAGAAGCACCAGAGCAAGCACCAGTTGAGGTACCATTGAGGAGAAGCACACGGCTGAAGAGAGATGCTTCCAACTGGGTAAACACGAGAGTGTACTACAATGCCCAGGCTGTGGAGCATCCTTCTCAAGCTGTGTGTTCATTTGCCTGTTATCCAAAGGAGCATTGCGCATTCATGATGAGCCTAGATGAAAGTAGTGTACCAAGATCATATGAAGAGGCAATGCTACATCAAGATTGGAAGGAATCTGTTGGAGATGAGGCAAATGCCATGATAAAGAATGACACTTGGTTTGAAAGTGAGTTGCCAAAAGGAAAGAAGGCAGTAACCAGCAAGTGGATATTCACCATTAAGTATCTACCTGATGGAACCATTGACAGAAAGAAGACAAGACTGGTGGCCAGAGGATACACTCAAACATATGGGGAAGACTACATTGATACCTTTGCCCCTGTTGCCAAGCTACATACAATAAGAATTGTATTGTCTCTTGCTGTGAACCTTGAGTGGGAGCTTTGGCAGATGGATGTGAAGAATGCATTTCTTCAGGGAGAACTAGAAGATGAAGTGTACATGCATCCACCACCGGGTCTTGAACATCTTGTGAAACCAGGGAATGTATTGAGACTCAAGAAGGCAATCTATGGGTTGAAGCAATCACCTAGAGCATGGTACAACAAGCTGAGTACTACTCTGAATGGCCGTGGGTTCAAGAAGTCAGAGTTGGATCACACCCTCTTCACCCTCACTACACCTTCAGGTATCATCTGTCTACTTGTATACGTTGATGATATTATCATAACAGGTAGTGATAAGGCTGGTATAAAAGCCACAAAGGAGTATTTGAAATCTGTGTTTGAAATCAAAGACTTAGGGGAAATGAAATACTTCCTTGGAATTGAGTTGTGTAGATCTAAGGAAGGATTGTTCATTTCCCAAAGGAAGTATACACTTGATCTTTTGAAAGATGCAGGTATACAAGGAGACAAGACAGCAAAGATGCCTCTTGAAGATGGATACAAGGTTCCACGTGAGGGGGAGGTTGAAGATAGCAAGGCCTTTCATGATCCAAAGCTGTACAGGAAGCTAGTAGGGAAGCTCATCTACCTTACAATCACACGACCAGACATATGCTTTGCGGTGAACCAAGTAAGCCAGCATATGCAAGTCCCAAAGGATCATCACTGGCGCATGGTGGAGAGACTTCTCTTGTATCTGAATGGGACGTCAAGCCTTGGAGTGTGGATGGGATGCAACAAGAGCACTGAAGTGGTGGGATACTGTGATGCGGATTGGGCTGGAGATAGAGCAGACAGGAGATCAACCACCGGCTATTGTACATTCATTGGAGGCAACTTGGTGACTTGGAAGAGTAAGAAGCAGAAGGTGGTGTCTTGTTCAAGCGCTGAAGCTGAGTATAGAGCAATGCTGAAGCTTACCAATGAGTTGGTATGGATCAAAGGAATCTTGAAGCATTTGGAGATAGAGCAGGGAACTCCAATGACTATGCATTGTGATAATCAAGCGGCTATACACATTGCGACCAACTCAGTCTTCCATGAGAGAACCAAGCACATTGAAGTTGATTGTCACAAGGTGAGGCAGATGATTGTCTTGGGAGTGATCTTGCCATGCTACACAAGGAGTGAGGATCAACTTGCGGATGTATTCACCAAGGCTGCAAGACAAAAGACTATGGAGTCCATTCATACCAGATTGGGGCTCATAGATCTTTCCCCAAGGAGCTGATCCCCTTTGCCATGAGGTCTTTACTCTTTTTCCCTCATCAAGGTTTTGTCCCAATGGGTTTTCCTTGGTGAGGTTTTTAATGAGGAAGATCTCATGGTGGTTCCAAGCTTAACTAAGTTACTAAGTTAAGCTTGAGGGGGAGTGTTAAAATAAGTGGTTCAGTATATGGGGAGATGGCTTAAGGAGTTGAGGATGTGAGGATGTGGAGGCAAAGGGAAGGAAGGTTAGGGATCGACCAGGCCGTACAAGAGGCCGTACCGGCCGTACTGTCCGTACTGTCCGGGTCGATCCATAACTCGACCAAGCGGGAAGTTACCCGGGTGAAAGGGTTAAACGGCCAAAGGGGTTTTACCTTAGGAGATATGACCGTTTGGATGGATAGAGTGACCGCGGCTTATCCTGACAGTCTGGCACAAGCTGTAAAGGCAAAAGGAACCGAGTCCAAGATGCCAAAAGCGTGTGACAGCTCCCATTGGTTTACATTTGAATTAAAGCAATCTTATCCTTGACCTCACATGCTTAGTGCTTCTGAATACCCTAATGTCTCTCTCTATATATTGTAAACTCTGTCTTGATTAATGGTTAACACGAGTTCATCATATTCTCTCTCTAGTTCATCATGTTTCTCTTCTACATTTCATAAATCATCTCATCTCACTTTAATCTTTCTCTAAATCTCTCAATACCTGTTCAACTCTCTAAAATCATAAAGTTCTCTACTACTTGTCATCCTCAAACTGATGGACAAACTGAAGTAGTTAACAGATCTTTGTCTGCTCTCTTGCGTGCTGTGATTAAAAAGAACATCAAAACTTGGGAAGATTGTATTCCTCATGTGGAATTTGCTTATAACCATTCTGTGCATAGTGCTACAAAGTTCTCACCTTTTCAGATTGTTTATGGATTCAATCCTTTGACTCCTTTGGACCTCATGCCTTTACCATACAATGAGCAAACTAATCTTGATGGCAAGGCAAAAGCCGAGTTTGTTGTTTCATTGCATGAACAGGTAAAGAAGAACATTGAGAAGAGGACCAAGGAGTATGAAAAGCAAGCAAACAAGAAGAGACATGAGCTGTTGCTGGAACCAGGAGATCTTGTATGGATTCACTTGAGAAAGGAGAGGTTTCCTGAAGAAAGAAAGTCTAAACTGATGCCAAGGACAGATGGACCTTTCACTGTGCTTGAACGGATCAACAACAATGCTTACAAGATTGATCTTCAAGGTAAGTATTCTATAAGTTCTACTTTCAATGTTGCTGACTTGATCCCTTTTCGTGCAGAT
The DNA here is from genome assembly GCF_020379485.1 of Brassica napus. Classification (NCBI taxonomy): domain Eukaryota; kingdom Viridiplantae; phylum Streptophyta; class Magnoliopsida; order Brassicales; family Brassicaceae; genus Brassica; species Brassica napus. Next base: position 189,385 of record NW_026014815.1, read on the forward strand.
GATTTGGATTTGAGGACAAATCCTTTTAAAGGAGGAGGGGATGATGTGAGCTTGACTGAACCAGTAGCTGATCTTGCGCATGAAGAGCTGGAAGAGAGTGACAGTGAAGAGGAGCTGGATGAGACGAACACTACAATTGGATACAAGGAGCTGGATGGGAGTTCAATTGGATTTAACTCAGCACGAGACCCATTCTCTTTCTCCAATGGGCCAATAACCAGATCAAAGACAAGACAATTGAAGGAGGCAATTCTCAGATTGGTTTACACTAAACCAATCTCGACATCTGAAGAAAACCAAGTCAAAGAAGCCTTGAAGATATTCAATTGTTCAGTCTTCAACACTACCTAGTTTTACTTAAGATATTTTCGAAAACTACAAGTCCTTGGTGACTCTTTGCTTTCCTTTCTTTCTACTTAAACTCTCTGCAAGATCTGAATAAAATCAATCACTTTTGTTATCAAAAATTCTCTCTAAACTTGTGATTCCTTTGTTCAGTTTTTGGACATCGAATTTGGCTAGAAGAGTGATCTTCCTTAAGCCTTGATCTTGTTCACTAGTGGGGCTGCCTCTCACGGACTAAGATCATCCCAATCAGTGCCTGATCATTCCGCAGATCATCACTGAAACCATCTCTACCATCGATCACCAATCCCCTTTCTATCAACTCATCAATCGATCATCTTTCCATCAGTGTTAGTAACCTGATCCATCACCACCAAATCAATACCAGATCGACCCTCAAGAGCATCCTAGGGTTCTTCCTTGACCAGGAAGCTATTACAAACTGACCCTTTCACACTCAGGTAAAGGGATTAAATCCAAAGGAGAGGTGGGATTGAACCCATAAACAATTTCAAAGGGTGAAAACTTAGAAGCAGAATGCACAGCATGATTATATGCAAATTCACAATGTGGCAGATAATCTTCCCAAGATTTCAGATTCTTTTTAATGAATGCACGCAAGAGTGTTCCTAGAGTTCTATTAACTACTTCAGTCTGTCCATCAGTTTGCGGATGACAAGTAGTGGAGAACAACAACTTAGTGCCTAGCTTAGACCAAAGAGTTTTCCAAAAATAACTAAGAAACTTAGTATCCCTATCAGAAACTATGGTCCTAGGCATGCCATGTAAACGCACAATCTCCTTAAAGAACAGATTAGCTACATGCAATGCATCATCAGTTTTATGACATGCTATGAAATGTGCCATTTTTGAGAACCTGTCAACAACAACAAAGATAGAATCCTTCCCAGTCCTAGTTCTAGGCAATCCAACAATGAAATCCATAGATATGTCATTCCAAGGATGATAAGGAATAGGGAGAGGAGTATACAAACCGTGAGACTGAACCTTAGACTTAGCTTGCTTGCAAGTTGCACATCTCTCACATAGTTTCTCCACATCACTTTTCATCCGAGGCCAAAAGAAATGATCCTGCAAGGTTTTAAGAGTCTTTGCAATACCAAAGTGACCCATGAGACTCCCTCCATGTGATTCCCTAACAAACAAATCTCTCAAAGAGCAATTAGGCACACACAGTCTATTATCATAAAAGAGGAATCCATCATGTCTAAAATAATGTCCAGCAGCAAATTTCTCACAAGAGTTATAAGCTTCTTTAAAATCTGGATCAGATTCATACATCTCTTTAATCTGCTCAAAACCTAACAACTTAGCATCAAGAGTGTTTAAGAGAACATACCTTCGAGATAGTGCATCAGCAACTATGTTTTCTTTACCTTGTTTGTACTTGATGACATAAGGAAATGTCTCAATGAACTCAACCCACCTTGCGTGTCTTTTGCTGAGCTTGTTCTGTCCTTTCAAGTACTTGAGAGACTCATGATCCGTGTGTATCACAAACTCCTTGGGCCACAAGTAATGCTGCCAAGTCTGCAAAGCTCTCACCAAGGCATACAATTCCTTATCATAAGTTGCATAGTTGAGAGTGGCGCCTCCAAGCTTCTCACTGAAATAAGCTATGGGTCTCTTCTCCTGCATAAGAACAGCACCAATTCCAATTCCTGAGGCATCACATTCAATTTCAAAAGTTTTATTGAAATCAGGAAGTATAAGAAGAGGGGCATTAGTAAGCTTCTCTTTTAGGCATTGAAAGGCAAGTTCTTGTGCTTCTCCCCATTTGAATCCAACTTCTTTCTTGATCACCTCAGTCAATGGGGCTGCTATGGTGCTAAAGTCTTTCACAAACCGTCGGTAGAAGCCAGCAAGGCCGTGAAAGCTCCTTACTTCACTTATAGTCTTTGGAATTGGCCATTCTTGAATTGCTCTCACCTTCTCCTGATCCACCTTTACTCCATCTGCACTCACAACAAAGCCTAGGAAGACCAAGTTATCCGTACAAAAAGTGCATTTCTTAAGGTTAGCAAACAGTTTTTCTTTTCTCAACACATCAAGAACAGACTTAAGATGATCTATATGCTCTCCTAGGTTCTTACTGTAAACAAGGATATCATCAAAGTATACTACCACAAACAAACCTATGAAAGATCTAAGCACATGATTCATCAATCTCATAAAAGTGCTAGGAGCATTGGTTAATCCAAAAGGCATGACTAACCACTCATACAACCCATGCTTAGTCTTAAAGGCTGTTTTCCACTCATCTCCCTCTTTCATTCTTATTTGATGATATCCACTCTTCAAATCTATCTTAGAAAAGACACTAGAACCATGCAACTCATCAAGCATATCATCTAATCTAGGAATAGGGTGGCGATACTTCACTGTTATGTTGTTGATTGCTCTACAATCAACACACATACGCCAGCTCCCATCTTTCTTTGGAACAAGGAGCACAGGCACAGCACATGGGCTCATACTTTCACGGATATGGCCTTTCTCCATCAGTTCCTCAACCTGCCTTTGTAGCTCCTTGGTTTCCACAGGATTAGTTCTGTATGCTGGTCTGTTGGGAAGAGTAGCTCCTGGTACAAAATCAATCTGATGCTCAATCCCTCGAATAGGTGGCAATCCTATGGGATTATCTTCTGGAAATACATCCTGGTATTCCTGTAAAAGAGCTGACATCTCACTCGGATACACCGGTGTACAATCAGTTAGAGACAAAAGAGATTCTTTAAAGATAAATAAGAGAACCGATTGATGAGAATAAAGAGATCTTTTGATTTCACTAGCTTTAGCATAGAAGTTGTGTTGCTTATCTGGTTTGAGATCAACCTCTTTCTTTTTCTGAAGCTGAAGCTGATCTTCATGCACTTCTTTAGGAGTTAGAGGTACCAAGACAGTTCGCTTGCCGTTGAACTCAAAAGAATGTTTGTTGGTGAAGCCATCATGGATGACACGCCTATCAAATTGCCAAGGCCTTCCCAGTAGTATGTGGCTGGCTTCCATGGGTATCACATCACAGAGAATGTCATCTTCATACCTCCCAATGGTCAAGGGTATAGAGACCTGAGTAGATACCCTCATCTCGCCCTCTTCATTAAGCCATTGCAGCCGGTAAGGTTTAGGATGCTTTTGAGCTTTCAAACCAAGCTTCTTCACCATTGTCTCGCTAGCAACATTAACACAGCTTCCACCGTCGATGATCAGGCTGCAGACCTTTCCTTGCACCAGACAACGTGTGTAGAACAAGTTCTCTCTTTGTTCTTGCTCCTCTGTTTTGTTTTGCAAACTGAGAGTTCTTCTTGCAACCAAAAGTCTACCTTGAACTGGTTCCTCCTCATGCTCAACTTCTGATAGTTCTTGATCAGTCCTTAGTTTCTCATCTTCAGATTCAAACTCTCCATTCTCCAGAAGAATCATAACTCTCTTGTTAGTACACTCATTAGCATAGTGCCCACGCCCTTGGCACTTAAAGCACTTCACATCTCTTGCACGCGAGCTTGTAGCTTCCACTTTACCCTTATCTTTGTTGTAGATGCTACTAGACTTGGATTCTTCTTTTGGCTGTGGCTTGCTCTCCTTTTGATAGCTCGGTTTATCTTCCTTAGAGGTCTGGTATCTATTGGAACCATAGCTGCCACGCGCATAACTTCTTCTCTTAACTTGCTGCTCCACCAAGATAGCTTTGTGTAGCATCTCCTCTATCTCCAAGTAGTGTTGCATCTCCACTCTATCTTGTATCTCACGGTTGAGTCCACCAAGAAATCGTGCCATGGTAGCTTCACTGTCCTCAGATACACAAGCTCTTAGCATAAGCAACTCCATCTCTTGAAAGTATTCCTCTACAGACTTTGATCCTTGTGTGAGCAGTCTCAGCTTTTGATGAAGATCACGGTGATAATGACTTGGTACAAACCTCTTGCGCATCACAGCTTTCATCTCTGCCCATGTTTCAATGGGGAATTCACCATTGCGCCTCTTGTTTGTGACCAACTGATCCCACCAGCTCAATGCATAATCATTGAACTCGGTAGCAGCTACTTGAATCTTCTTAGTCTCTGAGTAATGCTGACAGTTGAAAACGAGTTCGATCTTCTTCTCCCACTCAAGATAGGCATCTGGATCAGCTTTACCATGGAAAGGAGGGATCTTAAGCTTTAATCCTGATAGCTCATTGCGTCTATGCCTCCGGCCCTCATGATCACGTCGAGATCTTCTACTGCTACGTCTTGAACCGGAGCTATGGCTACTTCTCTCATAGAAGTTATCAGTCTCTTCTGATCCAGCATGCTCACGCTGACCTTGTCTGTTTCTTCTTTGCTCATGTCTTGAACCAGATGCTTGTCCTTGCCCATCATGCGGTCTCTGATCATACTTCTCTTCCAGTAACTTCACCATCGCTTCCATCACTTGTTTGGTGATTGCTTCTTGCAGCAATCTATTCCTTCGCACAAAGGTTTCATCATCCTCCTCAGACCCCATTGCTTCCTGATACACGAAAAACTTGAACCAGTAAGTAGTTCAAAAGAATTCAGAACTCAAGATTCAAATAAGGAAACAAAGTATTCAAACAAAGCGGCAAATGAAGATACTTGATCAACACGCGACGATTTGAATTCTATCTTTTCGAAATTGAAACAATAACAGATCAGATTCAACAGATGATGAAATGAGGTAATCAAATCCTGATCTATGATTCTAACAACAGATCGAGTCACACAATCACAAGAAACTTTCGGATCAAGCAAAACGATAACGTAATCGACAAGAATGTGAAAAGGTTTTGTTCAAAACTTGATCGAAATTCTTAGATCTATCAGTATGAGACACGAAACAATCAGATCTAGCAATCCTGATAATGAAACAAGCAGATCAAGTGAGAATAAACACACAAGAACCGATTGATCAAAAATATGAATCGACAAAGAGTAGATCTTAAGAAATCGCAAAAGAGAAATCGAAACTCCCCTTCCAGAGTGCTCTGATACCACTTAATGAGATCCTAGGACCCTTCTCTGGATGGTTTGGATAGATCCTTGCATAAACGAATCAAAGACTCAAGTTTATCAAGGCTGTGGATCGAATGGTGACACAAGAGGCTGCGGAAAGGCTCCTTGATACTCCTAGACTTAGATCGGATATGACACACCTTTCTAAAGCCCTTGGGCGTTGGATATTACACACCAACAGACTGGATACTACACACCAGACACTCTCTTAACTCGTGAAAGCAAGGGAGAAGAAAACACAAAGGTTTAAATGAAAGAAAACTTGATAGATGCTAGGGTTGCCGAGTTACACATATATATAGTGAAAGGCTTGGAACAGGCTCCAAGCATTTCGAAATTAAAGGAACAGGCTCCTCCAATTAATGTAGAAGTAAAGACACAACTTAGATAGAGTTTTCGAAAATGAAAGACATAAATACTTAGAAATAAAGATAGCATAAGGTTCTTCATGTGGTTTGGTCCGAGAATATCAACTAGGTGATAAGATAGCAAGACTATGGCCTCGTTAAAAACCTATCATTGCAAAACCCAATGGGACAAAAACAATGATAGGAAAAGAGCACACATAGCTTGCTAGCCTAGATGATACTCAACTTGATGGTAAGATGGCTTGAATGGTGATAAGCGTATCTTGAAGTATCAAGCTTCCTCCAAGACATTCTTCTTGCTCCAAGGACTTCCTGATTAGTCCTCCAATAGCTTCTTTGAGTTTCCTAGCTCTGGCTCGAGTCATGGGACCTTTAGGAATGGTTAAGACCTCATCTTCTTCAGCTGGTTCATCTCTAAACTCGCCATCTCTATCTCCATCAGCTGGCTGGTCCATGATCATATCAATTCCAATCAAACCAGAATGAATCACTTTGTAAGAAGCTTGATTTGGATACATAAAATGGTGGGGAAACACCAGGAAGTTGAATAAATCTCATAGGAGTTGGGATGAAGAAGTTATCCCACTTTCTAATCAGGTGATTCCAGTTTCCCAGTTTGGGAATATGAAAGCTTCTTCGTCGTTCCAATCAAACCAGGATGAATCACTTTGTAAGAAGCTTGATTTGGATACATAAAGGTTGGAGAATCACCAGGAAGTTGAATAAATCTCATAGGAGTTGGGATGAAGAAGTTATCCCACTTTTTAATCAGGTGATTCCAGTTTCCCAGTTTGGGAATAGGACAGCTTCTTCGTCGTTCCAATCAAACCAGGATGAATCACTTTGTAAGAAGCTTGATTTTGATACATAAAATGGTGGGGAAACACCAGGAAGTTGAATAAATCTCATAGGAGTTGGGATGAAGAAGTTATCCCACTTTCTAATCAGGTGATTCCAGTTTCCCAGTTTGGGAATAGGACAGCTTCTTCGTCGTTCCAATCAAACCAGGATGAATCACTTTGTAAGAAGCTTGATTTGGATACATAAAGGGTTGGAGAATCACCAGGAAGTTGAATAAATCTCATAGGAGTTGGATGAAGAAGTTATCCCACTTTCTAATCAGGTGATTCCAGTTTCCCAGTTTGGGAATAGAACAGCTTCTTCGTCGTTCCAATCAAACCAGGATGAATCACTTTGTAAGAAGCTTGATTTGGATACATAAAGTGTTGGAGAAACACCAGGAAGTTGAATAAATCTCATAGGAGTTGGGATGAAGAAGTTATCCCACTTTCAAATCAGGTGATTCCAGTTTCCCAGTTTGGGAATATGACAGCTTCTTCGTCGTTCCAATCAAACCAGGATGAATCACTTTGTAAGAAGCTTGATTTGGATACATAAAGTGGTGGAGAAACACCAGGAAGTTGAATAAATCTCATAGGAGTTGGGATGAAGAAGTTATCCCACTTTCTAATCAGGTGATTCCAGTTTCCAGTTTGGGAATAGGACAGCTTCTTCGTCGTTCCAATCAAACCAGGATGAATCACTTTGTAAGAAGCTTGATTTGGATACATAAAGTGTTGGAGAAACACCAGGAAGTTGAATAAATCTCATAGGAGTTGGGATGAAGAAGTTATCCCACTTTCAAATCAGGTGATTCCAGTTTCCCAGTTTGGGAATAGGACAGCTTCTTCGTCGTTCCAATCAAACCAGGATGAATCACTTTGTAAGAAGCTTGATTTGGATACATAAAATGGTGGAGAAACACCAGGAAGTTGAATAAATCTCATAGGAGTTGGGATGAAGAAGTTATCCCACTTTCTAATCAGGTGATTCCAGTTTCCCAGTTTGGGAATAGGACAGCTTCTTCGTCGTTCCAATCAAACCAGGATGAATCACTTTGTAAGAAGCTTGATTTGGATACATAAAGGGTGGAGAAACACCAGGAAGTTGAATAAATCTCATAGGAGTTGGGATGAAGAAGTTATCCCACTTTCAAATCAGGTGATTCCAGTTTCCCAGTTTGGGAATAGGACAGCTTCTTCGTCGTCCAATCAAACCAGGATGAATCACTTTGTAAGAAGCTTGATTTTGATACATAAAGTGGTGGAGAAACACCAGGAAGTTGAATAAATCTCATAGGAGTTGGGATGAAGAAGTTATCCCACTTTCTAATCAGGTGATTCCAGTTTCCCAGTTTGGGAATAGGACAGCTTCTTCGTCGTTCCAATCAAACCAGGATGAATCACTTTGTAAGAAGCTTGATTTGGATACATAAAGGGTTGGAGAAACACCAGGAAGTTGAATAAATCTCATAGGAGTTGGGATGAAGAAGTTATCCCACTTTCTAATCAGGTGATTCCAGTTTCCCAGTTTGGGAATAGAACAGCTTCTTCGTCGTTCCAATCAAACCAGGATGAATCACTTTGTAAGAAGCTTGATTTGGATACATAAAGTGTTGGAGAATCACCAGGAAGTTGAATAAATCTCATAGGAGTTGGGATGAAGAAGTTATCCCACTTTCAAATCAGGTGATTCCAGTTTCCCAGTTTGGGAATAGGACAGCTTCTTCGTCGTTCCAATCAAACCAGGATGAATCACTTTGTAAGAAGCTTGATTTGGATACATAAAATGGTGGAGAATCACCAGGAAGTTGAATAAATCTCATAGGAGTTGGGATGAAGAAGTTATCCCACTTTCTAATCAGGTGATTCCAGTTTCCCAGTTTGGGAATAGGACAGCTTCTTCGTCGTTCCAATCAAACCAGGATGAATCACTTTGTAAGAAGCTTGATTTGGATACATAAAGTGTTGGAGAAACACCAGGAAGTTGAATAAATCTCATAGGAGTTGGGATGAAGAAGTTATCCCACTTTCAAATCAGGTGATTCCAGTTTCCCAGTTTGGGAATAGACAGCTTCTTCGTCGTTCCAATCAAACCAGGATGAATCACTTTGTAAGAAGCTTGATTTGGATACATAAAGTGGTGGAGAATCACCAGGAAGTTGAATAAATCTCATAGGAGTTGGGATGAAGAAGTTATCCCACTTTCTAATCAGGTGATTCCAGTTTCCCAGTTTGGGAATAGGACAGCTTCTTCGTCGTTCCAATCAAACCAGGATGAATCACTTTGTAAGAAGCTTGATTTGGATACATAAAGGGTGGAGAAACACCAGGAAGTTGAATAAATCTCATAGGAGTTGGGATGAAGAAGTTATCCCACTTTCTAATCAGGTGATTCCAGTTTCCCAGTTTGGGAATAGGACAGCTTCTTCGTCGTTCCAATCAAACCAGGATGAATCACTTTGTAAGAAGCTTGATTTGATACATAAAGTGGTGGGGAATCACCAGGAAGTTGAATAAATCTCATAGGAGTTGGGATGAAGAAGTTATCCCACTTTCAAATCAGGTGATTCCAGTTTCCCAGTTTGGGAATAGGACAGCTTCTTCGTCGTTCCAATCAAACCAGGATGAATCACTTTGTAAGAAGCTTGATTTGGATACATAAAATGGTGGAGAATCACCAGGAAGTTGAATAAATCTCATAGGAGTTGGGATGAAGAAGTTATCCCACTTTTAATCAGGTGATTCCAGTTTCCCAGTTTGGGAATAGAACAGCTTCTTCGTCGTTCCAATCAAACCAGGATGAATCACTTTGTAAGAAGCTTGATTTGGATACATAAAGTGTTGGAGAAACACCAGGAAGTTGAATAAATCTCATAGGAGTTGGGATGAAGAAGTTATCCCACTTTCAAATCAGGTGATTCCAGTTTCCCAGTTTGGGAATAGGACAGCTTCTTCGTCGTTCCAATCAAACCAGGATGAATCACTTTGTAAGAAGCTTGATTTGGATACATAAAGTGGTGGAGAAACACCAGGAAGTTGAATAAATCTCATAGGAGTTGGGATGAAGAAGTTATCCCACTTTCAAATCAGGTGATTCCAGTTTCCCAGTTTGGGAATAGGACAGCTTCTTCGTCGTTCCAATCAAACCAGGATGAATCACTTTGTAAGAAGCTTGATTTGGATACATAAAGGGGTGGAGAATCACCAGGAAGTTGAATAAATCTCATAGGAGTTGGATGAAGAAGTTATCCCACTTTCTAATCAGGTGATTCCAGTTTCTCAGTTTGGGAATAGGACAGCTTCTTCGTCGTTCCAATCAAACCAGGATGAATCACTTTGTAAGAAGCTTGATTTGGATACATAAAGGGTTGGAGAATCACCAGGAAGTTGAATAAATCTCATAGGAGTTGGGATGAAGAAGTTATCCCACTTTCAAATCAGGTGATTCCAGTTTCCCAGTTTGGTGTTGAGTTGAGTTGATTATATTGGTATGGAGAGAAGAGGAGATGAAGAGGAGAAGAGATGGAGAAGCTTAGGGGGTTTGGGTATGAATGGTACGGACGTCCGTACAAGGCCGTACATGGCCGTACCGTCCGTACCAAAGGTCTCGACCAAACTTACCCAACTCGACCAAGTGAAACGGTAACAAAGAGTGTTACCTTGGGGACTTAAGGAGAAGGGATCAGACCGTTGAGTGGATAAGGGAAGAGCGTGCCAGGCTGGAACAGGCTGTAAAGAGGCAAAGCGTGTGAGCCTTACCATCCAATCATCCGGAAAGCAACCTTGACTCTACATGCTTCAATAGTGCCCATTTCACCTCTTGTAAACCCTAATGCTTTCTATATAAATATGTAACCTCACTCATTAATAAGATCAATCAGTTCGAGTCTCTCTAATCTCTTAGACTATGGTTTTCTCTTAGACTCTAAACGGCTCTTTCTAGTCTCTTAATCTTTCACAAACTTCTCTTAATCACTTCCTAAACACTCTCTTTATTCTAATCACTCTAAAGATCTCTTAATCTCATATGGTATCAGAGCCAGGTTCATTTGAATCTGGGGTTTGATCTTTAGAGAGTTACAAGCTAAACGTCTTTGAAGCTACACGCGAGTAGTCTTGAAGGTGTTGAAGCTGTGGTTCGTTCTAGTTGAAGCTGTGTTACGTTCTGTGGGTTTGCGTGATTCTAGACTCAAGGTTGGTGTGTACGAGATCCAAGATTCAAGTTTTCAAGTCAAGCAAAGATGGAACAGGGGATGAACATGAGGATGAAGGTAGCGGTTACTTTCAAAGGTAGCAACTACCTTGTGTGGTCTCGGATGGTGAAGACTGCGGTGGGAAGTAAGGGTTTGTGGGGGCACATCACAACAGGGGAGGCTCCGAAACTCATTACTCAGGGAGGAGATCAAGAAGAGGTCTCCAATGAAGCGGCTGTGGAGAAATGGCAACAAGAAGACATGCTGGTGATGACGGTTCTACACGCATCCTTGGACCCAGCTATCTTGGATGCCTACAGCTACTGTGAATCAGCCAAGGAGCTGTGGGACACGCTGAAGAAGGTGTATGGGAACATTTCCAACCTCAGCCGTGTGTTTGAAGTGAAGCTAGCGATCAACCGTCTTGCACAAGAGGACATGGAGTTCACTAAGCACTTGGGGAGGTTCAGGTCCTTATGGTCAGAGCTGGAGATGCTGAGGCCGAGCACAACTGATCCAGATCAGTTGAATGAGAGGCGCGAGCAAGACAAGGTCTTTGGTCTGCTTCTCACACTGAACCCGGCCTACACCCAGCTCATCCAGCACATGTTAAGGTCAGACAAGCTTCCGGACCTTGAGGAGGTGTGTGCACAAATCCAAAGGGAGCAGGGATCTATGGGTTTGTTTGGAGGAAAGGGGGAGCTCTCTCTTGCCAATCAAGCAGCTCATGAGGATTCAACCGAGGCTCCACAAGCAAACAAGGCATCTCACGGGAAGTACGAGGACAGGAAGTTCAATGGCAACTGTGATCATTGCAAGAAGCATGGTCATAAGAAGAGCCAATGCTGGATACTGCACCCACACCTCAAGCCGGCCAAGTTCATGAAGGAGCGTGAGGGAAGGGCAAATGTGACTGAAGGTTCAAGTGGAGCTGGCACCAGCAAGATCAGTGAAGTGGATGGGCTTGGAGGCAATGATGGGAATGGGAAGTCTCTGGTGGCTTACACAGGCGCCTCAAGCTCCCGCAGCAATGATGACTACATCAAGAGATCAGACCTTGATGCCCTCTTCAAAATGCTAAAGGAAAACGGTAACACTTACGGTTATTCCTTTGGAGCTTCTATGATTGCATATAAGGATGATCACTTGATTAGAGAACTAGTAGAACGGTTAGAAGCTAGGAATGGGTATAGACATGCTCACATTGCTAGAACTGATAAGATGCATCCATCACTTAGTAATCTATGCCATAATGCTAAACGAGTAAGTAAACCATTGATTGTTGATTCTGGTGCATCACATCATATGATAAGTGATGAAAACTTGATTAAGGATATAGAACCTACACATGGGCATGTGATGATAGCAAATGGGGATAAGATACCCATTAGAGGAATAGGAAAGCTTAAGCTGTTTAACAAAGAATCTAGAGCTTTTTACATGCCTGAATTCACATCAAACCTATTATCAGTGAAGAAATGTACTAATGATTTACAATGCAATGTTATCTTTAGTCCTAATGATGTGAAGTTTCAGGATATTGAGAGCAGCAGATTGATTGGGAAAGGGGTGACTAAGGGAGATCTCTATATGCTTGAAGAACTCACTTCTGTTCCTGATTATAGTTGCTCGTTTACTTCTGCTTCTTTGTTGAATAAAAATGCATTGTGGCATGCTAGAGTAGGACACCCTCATGTTAAAGCTTTGAACTTAATGGTACCAGGTGTTGTGTTTGAGAACAAAGATTGTGAAGCTTGTATTTTAGGCAAGCATTGTAGAACTGTGTTTCAAAAGTCTACTACCGTTTATGATAATTGCTTTGATCTAATTCATTCAGATGTGTGGACTGCCCCTTGCTTATCTAGAGATAGTTATAAGTATTTTGTCACATTCATTGATGAAAAATCCAAATACACCTGGTTAACCTTAATTCAGACCAAAGATAGGGTACTTGATGCATTTAGGAACTTTCAAACTTATGTAACTAACCATTATCATGCTAAGATTAAAATTTTGAGATCAGATAATGGAGGGGAGTACACGAGTCATGCATTCAAGCAACACCTATCACAACATGGGATCCTACATCAAACAAGCTGTCCTTATACTCCACAGCAAAATGGAGTGGCTGAGAGGAAGAATAGGCATCTCATGGAAGTGGCAAGGTCACTTATGTTTCAGAGTAATGTTCCAAAGAGATTTTGGAGTGATGCGGTTGCCACTGCTTGTTACCTGATAAACAGAACCCCAACCAAAGTTCTGAATGAGAAGGCTCCATTTGAAGTTCTGAACAGGTACAAGCCAGCTCTTGATTATTTGCGAGTCTTTGGATGCCTATGCTTTGTACTCAAACCAGGAGAGATGATCAACAAGCTAGAAGCAAGAAGCACTAAGGCTGTGTTCATAGGATACTCAGCTACACAGAAAGGATACAAATGCTATGATCCTATAGCAAGGAGAGTTCTTGTATCTAGAGATGTGAAGTTCTTGGAAGATAGAGGATACTATGAAGAAAAGAATCAAGAAGACCTGAAGGACTTAACATCAGACAAGGCCACCACCTTGCGGATCATTCTTGAAGGTCTTGGAATCAGTACATCCCAGGATCCAAGGAATCACGCAACTACACCTCCTGAAGTTGGTTCACCATCCCACCTTGATCATGAGGGAGGAGAGGAGCATGAGGAGCCTATGCAAGAGGCCAACCAAGATGAAGGAGGAGTAGAGAATGAAGGAGAAGAGAGCATAGGCTCGGATGGTCATGGACATGATCATGGTGTGACACAAACACCTTCTCAAGATGAAGTGGTAGAAGAACAACAGGAAGAAGAACCGGTTGTGCAGCCACTAAGAAGGAGTACAAGGATAAGGAAGGATCCTTCCAGTTGGGTAAACACGAGAGTGTACTACAATGCCCAAGCTGTGGAGCATCCTTCTCAAGCCGTGTGCTCCTTTGCTCAATATCCAGAAGCACATTGCGCTTTCATGGTAAACTTGGATGAGAATCACATCCCAAGAAGCTATGAAGAAGCAATGAAAGATAAAGAATGGAAGGAATCAGTTGGAGATGAGGCAGGAGCAATGATCAAGAATGATACATGGTATGAGAGTGAGTTACCAAAAGGGAAGAAGGCTGTGACTAGTAGATGGATATTCACAATCAAGTACAAAGCGGATGGAAAGGTTGAGAGGAAGAAGTCAAGGCTAGTTGCAAGAGGTTTCACTCAAACTTATGGAGAAGATTACATAGAAACCTTTGCACCAGTAGCTAAACTCCACACAATCCGGATTGTACTGAGCTTAGCTGTGAATCTTGGATGGGGGTTATGGCAAATGGATGTGAAGAATGCGTTTCTACAAGGTGAACTTGAGGATGAAGTGTATATGCATCCACCTCCAGGCCTTGAACACTTAGTGAAGAGTGGAAATGTGTTGAGACTGAAGAAAGCCATCTATGGGCTGAAGCAATCACCAAGAGCTTGGTACAACAAGTTGAGTACTACTCTGAATGGCCGAGGCTTCAAGAAGTCTGAACTAGATCACACCCTCTTCACACTCACGACTCCCTCAGGTATGATTGCACTTCTTGTGTATGTTGATGATATCATTATCACAGGGAGTGATAAGGAAGGTATCATAGCAACCAAGGAGTTTCTTAAATCCATGTTTGAGATTAAAGACTTGGGAGAAATGAAATACTTTCTTGGAATTGAGATATGTAGATCCAAGGAAGGTTTGTTCATGTCCCAAAGGAAGTATACACTTGATCTTTTGAAAGGTGCAGGTGCTTATGGAGGCAAGACAGCAAGGATGCCTATGGAGGATGGCTACAAAGTCCCACGAGAGGGGGAGATTGAAGACAGCAAACCTTATCAGGATCCTAAACTCTATAGAAAACTAGTTGGCAAATTGATTTATCTCACTATAACTAGACCTGACATTTGTTTTGCTGTGAATCAGGTGAGTCAACACATGCAAGTACCTAAGGAACATCATTGGCGCATGGTGGAGAGGATCTTGATGTATCTCAACGGCTCACCTGATCAAGGAGTATGGATGGGCTGCAATGGAAGCACTGAAGTGGTGGGATACTGTGATGCGGATTGGGCTGGTGATAGAGCAGACAGGAGATCAACCACAGGCTATTGCACATTCATTGGAGGCAACTTGGTGACTTGGAAGAGTAAGAAGCAGAAGGTGGTGTCTTGCTCAAGTGCAGAAGCTGAGTATAGAGCTATGCTGAAGCTCACCAACGAGTTAGTATGGATCAAAGGCATCTTGAAGCATTTGGAGATTGATCAAGCCACGCCAATGACCATGCATTGTGACAACCAAGCAGCTATCCACATTGCCTCCAACTCGGTGTTCCATGAGAGAACCAAGCACATTGAAGTTGATTGCCACAAGGTGAGGCAGATGATCATCTTAGGAGTCATCTTGCCATGCTACACAAGAAGTGAAGATCAGTTAGCGGATGTGTTCACCAAGGCTGCAAGGCAGAAGACAATGGAGTCCATTCACATACGGGGGCCTCATTGATCTTGGGAAGAGAAGGAGCTGATCCCCTTGGCTGTGAGGTCTTTACTCTTTTTCCCTTATCAAGGTTTTATCCCAATGGGTTTTCTTGGTAAGGTTTTTAATGAGGAAGATCTCATAGCTATCCAAGCTTAGGCTTTCACAAAGCTAAGCTTGAGGGGGAGTGTTGAGTTGAGTTGATTATATTGGTATGGAGAGAAGAGGAGTTGAAGAGGAGAAGAGATGGAGAAGCTTAGGGGGTTTGGGTGTGAATGGTACGGACGTCCGTACAAGGCCGTACATGGCCGTACCGTCCGTACCAAAGGTCTCGACCAAAACTTACCCAACTCGACCAAGTGAAACGGTAACAAGGGAGGTTACCTTGGGGACTTAAGGAGAAGGGATCAGACCGTTGAGTGGATAGGGAAGAGCGTGCCAGGCTGGAACAGGCTGTAAAGAGGCAAAGCGTGTGAGCCTTACCATCCAATCATCCGGAAAGCAACCTTGACTCTACATGCTTCAATAGTGCCCATTTCGCCTCTTGTAAACCCTAATGCTTTCTATATAAATATGTAACCTCACTCATTAATAAGATCAATCAGTTCGAGTCTCTCTAATCTCTTAGACTATGGTTTTTCTTAGACACTAAACGGCTCTTCTAGTCTCTTAATCTTTCACAAACTTCTCTTAATCACTTCCTAAACACTCTCTTTATTCTAATCACTCTAAAGATCTCTTAATCTCA